>NC_040888.2:10875946-11018446 GCF_900634795.4 Betta splendens
GACATGTTAAAATAGACTCACCTTCATTAGCATTTGGGATTTAAAAGCCACAAATTGTTACTTGAGTCTGTCTGACATATTAATGAACTTGAATAAATTCACCAAACTATTGGTGACGGTTGAATGGCGGCTCCAGAGAAGGACTGCGTCACCGCTCACATGTGGCCAGATGTTGAAGCTTGCAGAAGATGAAGGACAGAGGAGCAGCGGACACAGATTTTTACATGTGAATCATCAGAAAATGATCCTGTTTCACATCCATTAACAATAAACTTCAAAAACAACTTGTCCTTTATCAGTTTACAGGATGTCAAACTAAATCAAAACTCTGCAAACATTCAAATTTGGACAAAAGAATCAACAAATGTGTGTCACATATTGTTTCTATTGTAGATTTGCTCTCATCAGATGATCTAATTTAATTCACGATTCCTACGTTTTTTTACAGTTGCTTTTATGATCAACGTTGCTGCCTCAGATGTGAGTAACCAAATCACAGTTTTAAATCTTCGCTGTCATATATTCAATCACGACTCGTTCCCCTGGGGCTCAATGGTTTGTTTGAATTCATTTTTTTTTTTGTTCCAATTTGTTTTTCCATTAAAATGACACTTTCGCTGTCACATTAATCCTTGTTTACTTTGTAACAACATATTGGAGAAATTCAAGAAAATGAATTGTTCCGGTTGTGAAGCGGAGGCTGCGTATTTTACAGCACCTTCATATTTCTCCCTTAAAGGCAGAAACGAGCAAAGAAAAATACAACGGAACCCTAAACCCAGAACTATTCATCTCCATCTTGACAGAAGGCGACAGTGAAGCTGTGGATGTGGGCAAACCGGATCCCACCGAGTCTCACTCTTAGGTGTCATTAGTCAACCACATTTTTCACCCTGTCGCATGATAATTCATTGAGTTTCAGCCCTGAGCAGGAGCGTATGTGGGGTTTTCCTTCATGAAAACCTAAAAATAGACCTTGTTTAACTCGGCGGGCAAAAGAAAGTTTATTTAATATGTAATTCATCTGGTTGATTACCTGCCATTAGGCGACGGTACCTGTTCTTTGGCTCAGGCGTAAATATTAGCAGAGCTCTGTAAACAAATGAATGAGATTTATGAGCCTGTGATTCACTGTCGTCTGTGGTAAAGGTCAAAGTTCACATTTCTAGACTGGGACCAAACAGCCTGTCGTCTTCTTCTCTGTTTCCAGCTGATGCTCTTCAACGTCCCACAGCAGCAAGTGCAGCGTGATCGATTAAAGTGAGTCCGTCTGTGGAGGGTTTGGGTCGGGCTGTGCTGTGCTGGGCCGGGACCAGGGTGAGGCGGTACCGGATGGAGCTCCCACAGCTGGTCGCCATCACGCCTAAGTGTGCTGCTTCCCGTCTTCTCCTCAGGTTTTTCCCCCTTCGACTCATATTCTTCTGTAAGTTCTTAGTGTTTGGACATAAAAACTGCGCTGGGACAGGGTGGTCCCTTTATTTCTTGCTGGGGAGCAGGTGGGGGGGGGGGGAGCAGTGATTTAACTTAACTGCTGCCGTGCTGGATGGTTTCCTCATGTGTCCCACACATGATCTGAGCTGGTATCCACACTGGCAGCCATCTCCCCTGCACTGATTTCTCACTCCACAGAGGAAACACAAACTCAAACAGAAGATCATAGGGATCGTGCTGCCCGTTTGTGTGTTGTTTCAGTCTCCTGTGTCCTGTCTATTTATTTTTAGGTGTTTTGCCTCATGTGGGCTGTTCTCCGAACGGGCCGTTCGGAGATCCGCTCGCGTCGTGTACAGATGTGCACCGGCTGAGTGGACACAACACATAAACGAACGCGTGTCAGTTTAAAGTTCCATCCAAGTTGCCGCGTTTGTACTGAGGAGCTGATGAAGACGTACAACGTGTAGTGACTTCAACTGTGTTACTGTGAGTTAAATAAACTCACAAATGCTGTAGCTTTGGGGATCGGAGGTTCTGGATTGAACTACAGACCAGCTGTGAACCTGACAGATGCCGGTCCTGGTCTGCTTTAATTCACACTGAATATCAAAAAGGCTCAGACTAGAAGGAAGAAACAAATCACTGCGGAAAAACTTGCAGAGCAACACAGCATCTCTTTCTCCTAACATAATATTGTAACAGTCACAGTGCCTATAGACAAACAAATAGACACTGAATGATGATGTATTATTATTATTACACACACAAGTCGTAACTCTGTTTGGATGCTACGATGCGGAGCCACACCCGGCTTTGTGTGAGTACGACAAGCTGAGCCCATGGCCAAACTCGACACAATAAAAGCCCCTGCAGAGACATGAAATGCTGACATTTGCGTGTTGTTCCATCTGGATTTCTATTTTCTTTCCTAATACATTAATACTGCTCTTAATTCTATTGTTGGATTGTTGGAGGCCGATCACGTTTCTGTGTTTTGCTCATTTATCAATTAGGGCCTTCACTGACGTGAACCCGTAAAACTCACTGAGCCGTTTTATGATATTGAGCAATATCATAAAACTCTGATCCAGATCTCAATGACAGCGTGTCTGTGTTTATGTGTTCAGCTCTGACACGTGTGTGGAAACCAACAGTTTTAAAAACCAGTATTTGCAAATAACAATATTTAGATTACAGTTTATTCATTTTACAAAATGCTGTGATGCTACAAAAAACTAGTTTGTGCCACTTTCAGGCTCTTCCTATTAGAGAACAGGCAGCAACGGTGATGCAACACAAACATGGTGTTCATTTGCGCGAGCGCTACCTTCTGCGCGGTTTGATTACATGAAGGCATGGATTTCTCTCCTCTAATCATCTTTCATGCTGGTTGGGCTCTGTCAAATAAACAAACAGCTCACACATGTGGACATAGAAGCGTATATTTAAGCATTTCCATGAAATCACCACTGTCGGGTCACACTGGGTGGCATGAGTGGACTCAGCGTAGGAGGCTGATTACAGGAATCACACCAGTCTTCAGTGATATGTACAGTGGGTCAGATCTACACTGATGCCGTTGGGCTGAAAGGACAGGTGGCATCTCCTGTGTGTCGACTCACATGTTGATTGGAGGAGACGCTTGTGGAGGTTTCTGGTGAATAAGCTGGAGCTGGATGGGAAAGGGAGATGAAAGGGTTAACAGCAGGCAGCAGAGGTCTGGCTGCTGTGGAGGAGTCTCCTCCTGCGTTCAGGCAGGACGTCTGGTCGCACGGCGTGGGTGACAGTCAGCCAACGGCCTCCTCTGCTTTCTGTCAAACTGGACTTTATGCACAAAAACAAAAGAGGTCATTATATAAACGCCCAAATCTTTTATAGAAGTATCACTGGGTAAACAAAGACATTAATAGGCCTAATGTGATTTCAACTCAACAACACTGAGCAGGCCTCATTCAATTTCCTGAGTCTACTGCTAATTAGGCAAATTAGTGAATAACATCTCAACACAAAGCCTTTCCTGTGTTCTGCCTCACGATGAAGCACATGTAGGATGAGGCCATGACACTTCAGGCCCCAACATCAGTCCTGAATATCCACTAGCCACTATCCACAATCCATTTCTACTGTAAGTTTAAAGGCGTGCTGTCTTCTATGCTCTACACTTCGTTTTTCTGAGTCGATTCAGGACTGTTTCATCTGTGTTAGCATCAGTCTGATCCCTGGGTCACACATAATTATGCTCCAGATGAACCTTGATCACGTTGATCTGTACTTACCTGCAGTTTCTCAGTTCAAGCACATAGTCATCTTCTAGAAATCATTCAAGCTGCTTGAAAATTGTCGACTTGTCAACGTCTTCCTGAAGTGGACTTTTAACATGACTTTTCTTTCCCCGCTTTAATACAAGTTTAATCAAATACACTTTTGTTCTACCATTAAGTTTTGCAGCCTTCGAGTTGCACGTAGTTACATGTGCAGCTTACGCGTGGGTCTTGCTTCTATCTTTTGGCTTTAATGCGACCAATATCTGCGGCGTTGCTGATGAGGTGGAGGAGACCAGCAGCAGCTCCGCTGTCACGCTAACCAGGAACACACGACACAAGATGTGCAGCGGCGAATCAAACCCGGCGTTAGCACGGAAGCTCACCTCTTGGTCGTCTGTAAAACCTCACAATCCGTCATTACGAGCGGAACTAAACTCAAATCTCAGACATGCATTTTATCAGAGAGCATCTAATAGATTGGTTACTTCTAATGGACGATTATTCCTCCTGTGAAAAACCACACTTGGACCACAGCACCTTTTATTGTTCTGAAAAGCCTCGCTGAAGCTACGCTGCGTTTCTCAGTGCACTTGGCTCACGTCAATATACCGCAATAAAAAAAGCTTTATTTTCCCTCTGCTGACCTCCCCTGTATTGCAGAGTCGTCCTAATGAGAGACAGAGTGGAGACTGAAATGAAACGGAGGCCGCAGGATTCATTACGAGGAGAACATAGACGTCCAGAACGGCTTTGTGACGGCGACAAAGACAAACACTTGAACGTTCTTCACCCTTGTCTCTTTGCAGGAAATGAGAGAGTTCCCTCCAGAAGACACCCCCGTACTGTAAACGGACCCCAGAGTCCTGGAGGCCGAACGCAGTCATCAATCAGAGCTCGGCAGCTTCGTGGGCGTTGGGAGAGGCATCGACACAGCCCCAGCCGCTCCCTCACTGAAAGCCTCGAAACTCTTAATTTAAGCTGCTGCGCGGCTAAAACCTGAGGCGTCCTGCAGGTGGAGGCTGAAGGCGAGGCTTTTAAAGGAGATCAGGTGACAACGAGCAGCCAACTAACGTCTGGGTCGAACCGCCGAGTGGAGCGGACGCCGCGGAGCTCGAGCGCTGCAGTCTAAACGCTCAAGTCCCAGGTGAAGTCATCAATCAGCGCCGCGGAGCGAGAGGGTGAGACAGCTGGTAATTAAGAGAGACAGGCGAAAGGGGATCTGTGCGGCTAAGCTGAGCAGAATATTTTTATTCCGCTTCTATTTCCCCTCTTATTTTCCAGGCCCATCTATCCCCCATATCCTTCGCACTGAGCCTCTCCTTCTGAGAGCTTATCAACACATCTGTCTGGAGAAGTTAGCGTTCCCATCCACCGTTTTCACGCCGTGTTTTCCTACTGCGTCACCGGATCCCCGAGCAGCTCTGCCAGTTTCCTCCCAGGCCCCTCGAAGTAGAAGTGCAGGGTGGGAAACCAAAGACCCCCGGTTGCCCAACGCTTCACCGAGTCCCTTAACCCCCCAGTCTGATCAGAAAGGCCCCGTGTTATTACAGGCCAAGTGCTAACGAGGCCGCGACACGGTGCGTAGCGTAGCGTAGCGTAAGGACGCGGCATGAGCAGGATCATCTACAAACCGACCTAATGAACATCTGGTGAATCAGAATTCCCCGTAAAAGCACGCGGAGCATGTCGGCTCACTTTACCAGACGGAGCCGCGTTGTTTTCCCCGGTGACGTGACACTGCATCATTCTGCTGCGCCGCCGCCGTAAACCGAGAACCGGTGGAGAACGGCTCGTTTCTCAACACATTCATTACGCCGAAATCCGAGCCGCCAAAAATGGCTCACGGTTTGTACAAGCGAGTGTCTGAGAAGCTGCTTTGCATCTTGAAACCATTTCTCATACTTGAATACATTGCTACAATATCAACACGTCGACGCCAGCAACATCTGAAAGTGATGTTGATGTGACCCGATGTTTTTCAACCTGAAAGAAAAACAGAATTCATGAGCTTGTGAGGCGAAAAAACAAAACCTGTGGAGCTCACACCAACATTTTCTACTGAGCTGAGGGCACGTTTGCAGATGCAGCTGTGCTTGTCATTAGTCAGCCCACGTGGCTCCACTCACCATATTTATGGAAGTGCTCCTACTAAATTGTCTTATATTAGACTCCAGCCTTCCTCCCCTCCCTTCCTCTCTGGTCTCTCCCTCCTACTATCAGCAATAAGCAGATGTGCTCAACCTCTGACAGCAAGAAGGCGACATCAGCAGCGGAACAAACGCTGGGAAATAAAAAAAGGTGAGGTGAAGGCCGCGTGAAATAAAGGTCTAGCATTTTAATCGGAACCAAGCTGTGAATTTTGAAAGTCAACATTTCTTGTTTAAATGTTTGATACTTATAACCCTTATGAGCTCAAAGTGGTTCAGTGGTTATCAGCCCATACTGTGGGCCAGTAAGTACCTGCTCTACCTACTAGCTAACAGATAGCAGCTAGCTAATTGCTACGTTCAGCAGCCTCGGACCTTAAGGGTTAAGGTTAGAGATAGCTAACACAGCTAGCTAGTGGCTAAGTTATGCTCGCTAATATAATCAAAATCAAAAACAGTCCATCCTCCTGTCTGAACAACAACCGCTCAACGGCACCCCTACTAAGTTAGTTTGATCATTCGAGCTGTGAACTACCTTACGAATCGATGACGACGATGACCTACTGCAACTACTCACCACTGCCGGTAGGTACATGTAGAGGCCCATACGTATGGGCTAATATCCACTGAATGGTGTGATAACGTCCGAAGCCGCCCAGTGTGAAGTGTCTTGCTCAAGGACACACCTGGTGCCAGAGGGGGAGATTGGTTGGACCGGGGACCTTCTGCTATCGAGCTACAGTACCAGGCGGTCTTACAAAATACATACTACATTGACCCCCTTGTGGAAATTTTGTCCTCTGCATTTGACCCATCCCCAATGGGGATCCACCTACGCTCTGGCTACTGAGCTACCGGGCCACCATCAAGGTGGTACCAAGATCTGGGTCCATCCCATCTGTGACAGTACAGTTAGTGCAGAGTCCTCAGTGATCGTGACCACTGAGAGGAGACTAGAACGGTGCCAGCCTCATGCAGTATTTAACATGGTTTAAAGTTTATTTAAATCACATTCAGCTCCAACTGCAGTAGCATTATGTGCTAAGAGCAACATAATGCACCAGTAATAATAATGTTACTGTCTGGCTTTTAAATGTGTCTGCGAGGAGGCTGCTGGATTAATGCACTAAAGAGTCGCAGGATCAGCTTTTACAATCCTTCCTCACAACATGAAATATGAAGTGACTCATCTACGAGTGCGTCTGCTGAAAGAAGCGAGTTAATGCGTCTGGCATTCCGGCGAGATCAAACAACAGCGACCCGAGCCCCGGCCTGCAGGCCCGGGCAGGGGAGCGAGCACGTCCATTAGGAATGCCACCTTCAAGATATCACTCCAGCTCATCACGGCGGCGGAAAGCTCATCGTCTCTACAAAGAGTCGAGATAGAAATGCAAATAGTGCATTAATGTGTTTGGATGAAAGCGTCTGTGCAGCGAGTGCTCTCTATTTCTGTCTATAATGGGCTCAGTGATGGCAAAGTTAGGAACGTTAGTTATGTAAACTGCACTTTCCACATGGCACCGCTCGGTTGTTTGCATTACGCCGGGTCTAAAATTACCATTTAGAAGAATCCATCAAGGTCAATGAGGAGTTGGAGAAAAAAACCTATCAAAGGCAGAACAAGCAAAGGCTGAGGTCCGTCTCCTCTGTGAACTCCACAGGGTCCAGCGTGTGCGTAGGTATTCTGAGGTTGTGCGTTCGCTGCTGCCATCACGATGCCGCTCGACGGCTCCGACGCGGCAGATGCTCATCGCTCTGTGGTGCCTTTGATTTTGGGGCAAGGTCGTCTTTCCTTTTATCTCCATCCACCGACACTGTCCATGAACTCGCGTTAGGACATCAGGTGTTGGCCAGATAACGAATGAGACGTGTTCACCACTCTGAAATGATCCAGAGAACTGTCCTGTGATGAAACATCACTGTAAATCTGCTGGATGCAACCGCAATAAACGGGGAAGCAGGTCTCAATTCTGTGCAGCCTTTAACGACTCGTACCGCATGTGTTCATGGGCTCGATGCTGCTAAATCCCCTCATTACTGCGTCCTCCTGCATGTGGGATGTGACGTGTGTGGGCTAATGCATCAGTGAGAAAATGCAAATGACCTGTCAGCGAACCGCCGGGTGGCGTGTCAGGAAACAGCTATCTTTGGTTTAATTCATTTTCATTTTCATGTGCAGTGTTTTATACATTTGGCTGAAGGAGAGGGAACCATTTGGCGTCAAACCTTCGAAACTTCACCTGAGCTGAACTGGGCTGCTGAAAGTCAGCGGATGCTGCAAAATACCACGTGTCACCAGTAATGGGTTCGTCATTGCATTAGTTTAACACCAAACTAAGCACCATAAAGTCGCCCGATTCTTCGTCTTCAAAGAAATCTGTCTGGATGCAATTTCAATGAAATAGTTTCCAACCTGTAAAGTTAAAACCTAGCTATCAAAGCCCTCGGTTAACCGCAGGCCTTTCAACCGCTTTAGAGGTAGATTCTTCTTTTACGGCAAAGTATCCAAAGTATCAGGTCCATTCTCTATTTTTCCTTCGTCCTCCTTCTTACTTTTCACCACCCGTTACTGATGTCCTGGCTTCCTTTTAGCCTGCAGGAGTTGCATCTGATTAGCCCATCTAAGGTAAAGGCTATAAAACTAATGTGGATCAGTCCTACAGTTTGGGTGCCTTGACAGAAGCTGGAGGTCTGAACTCTTAAATGTTCAGGCAACAACAGCATGAGATGATGTCTTGTATGTAAATATGCTCCTAATTAGTTCTCGACATGAAGCTCATACTGTAGGAATGCAAATTGTTCACTTTGGAAGTAATTGGACAATAACATAACACATTTTATTCACAACCACAAAGGAGGTGCCGTGGTGGTCTCAAATGATCATCTGAGTCATGAGGATTCATCTCTGTGAGGAGGTTTATGGATTTTTAAAGGGTAAATGAAAGCCTTCTGGTGCCAGTTTAGCTCCTCCAGATAAAACCACACATGTTGGCGAACACATGCCTCTGAACACACAGACCAAACATGGACTCGTTCGAACATGAATCCGGCGGTCGCCTCCGCTGTGCTGAGGCCGCGCGGGTCGAGTGACATGAGAACGAGGCTCCGCGGAATCACAGCAGGTGTTTCAGCTCCAGTCGGAGGGAAGGGGAGTCAGAACCATGTCAGGTGCCCATGAAGCAGCACAGGAGAAAAGCTGTGGCTTTGCAGCTGTCCAAACTGATTATGCAACTGCTGCAATTAGGCTCAAACAGTCCAAAGATGTGAAATCAGATTTTTTAAAGTTGTGTAAGCTAGTTATTACATGCGAGGAGATCAGAAACTGCTGCTTTTCACTTTCTCACCCTTTTCCCTCTATTGGATCTGGATCTTTTCTCAGCGTCAGGGCCATTATGATTTGATCCAAATACTAGATTAAAAAGCACATACTACTCTGACCCTGCCTGGTGAATCTAGAGAACACATCCTCCTGGAGCGGTGGTGCAGAGACCCGTGCAGCCCATGTCGCCGCTGCGGTGTGTTTGCAGGAGGCCGGAGGTCAGTTCCTCGGCCCAGAAGCGCTCACGGTGTGTGGAGCCGGGTGGAATAGAGAGCTTTTTAAAAGCCGCTGAATAAAAGCTCTGCCCCGCGTCCCCGCAGCCGTGCCCGTCTTCTGTTCCCTCCCGTCGCCGTCTCTAACAGGGCACGCCGCGATGCACCCAACACAATTAAGCCTGATGTAATGAAATCATGGCGTGCTCTCGCTAATGGAGACACTAGTGAACGGGGTCAGCAGTGGACTGTGAGTCTGTGTGTGTGTGTGTGTGAGTGTTAGTGTGTGTGTGTGTGTAGGTGGGGAAGTTATAATGCTTTCTTTTTTTAATGGCCACAAGCTCCATCGTTATCAACGGCGGTGTATTTAATAGTATGAAACCTATAAAACTCTGTAGAAAACATTGAAGGAGCGTCGGCTCATGCTTTAAAGCATTTACTGTATGTCACAGAGATATTCTAACAGCTTGAAGTGCCCCCCGACCACATCCTCATAAAGAACCTCTCTCATGCTGCCAAGAATAACAGCTAACAAATTACTTAGAGTAATAAGCCCGATAGTTCATGGTAACCTAGGAATATTTTTTCCATTGCACTTTGGATAATGGATGTAGCTTTAAGGTCACTGCCAAGCTGAAGAGAAGAATAAGCCACTACAAAGCCGCCGACAACACTTCATTAGTCTGAACGCAGCATCCGACACTTTAAACGCTCTCTGACGTCTGATGTGCGACAGACTTCACAGCCTCACATGCTCTGAAGCCGGAACGAGACACCTTCCTTGACCCCATCAGTCTAGTAACAGGCATCCATTTGAAATGTCCTCCTCACGGCTCAGTGCTAAACTGTTACTGGCTCTCTCACTTGTGCTTGTTTCGGTCTCCGTCCGTCTCCCCGTCCTCCTGAGCAGCTCGTGCAGCAGCAGTCGCGGCCCGGCTGCCGTTTCCTGGCTCCTCTGGATGCTAATCAGCTAACTGGCTGCGATGGAGGCTCCACGCTGATGCACGCGCTTTTTAATCAAAACTCCCTGCAGAAATAGCCACGCGTTTGAAAGACTGATTAAATTACTTCTTTGATCTCCTGAAGCCAATTTATGCCTTCCTTCCAGGACACGATGGGATACATTGCATCACACGTGTTGGATGACACTAAGACCCGCACAAAGCTTTTAAACACTTAAGATTTATGGTTTAGCAGGAGGAGTGACCTCACAAGAGAACAAAAGGATTATGTTCATAAGTTCCTCTGACATTTCTGTTGGCATAATGGAGCATTTTCATCTGCTTACGGAACCTATTCCTCAGGAGAACGCAGACGTCCATCTCACAACTCCACCGCTGGCTCCAGACCAACTCTATGATTACAGTTGTTGCACATGCGGCGGCACCCGGTGACCGGCGCACATGGACTTTCACACTTCAGAGCTCGGAACACTTACAGTCGATTAAATAATTCAAGGAGATTTTGAAGAACGCTCACCTGGGGACTGCGATCACATGACACCCGAGACGACTTTTCTAGCTGCTACAGTGAGCTGACGATGGAATAATGTGCTTCTTTTGTTCCACTTGGCAAACGCAAGTGCATTTGGCATTGGCGTAAATTCAAGCAACCCCCCCAAAAAAAGTGCATTTGTAAATGCAGGGTCACCCAACTCTTGTGTGCACCGTTGAACCTCATCTGCAGTCCATTAAAGAGCCGGTTCAGAAGCAGCACTCTAGTTCCACGCTGAGGTTCTCTGTCAGTGCTTGTTTACTGTAATCTGTAAATATTCTCCTGTGAGAATGAAACATTTTTCCTCGGTGTAGTTCACATACTGTATCAATAACTAAGGCAGTGGCCGCACTGCAGATAAAACGGACCAGAACCAAATTAGGAGTTAATTCAATATCTCCTGCAGAAGCACTTTGTACCGCTGGAATCCAGGAAGCACAACACTTAAACAGCGAGTGTGAGAGTGGCTGATAAAGGGGTAACATAAGAGGAGGGAAGGAGGCATGAAGAGCGGGACGGAGAAAATGGCAGACGGAGGAGAGGAGTCCTCTGACTGTGGAGGATCGTCCGGATGAATCACGGAGCGGAGCAAAGCGCCGGCCGCTTCGAACTAATGGGGAGGGAATTTATGGTAACACTTAAAGAATGGGATCAATAGGAGCAGTGCATCGAGGAGGGAGGAGAAGGAGGAGCAGGAGGAGCTGGAGGAGCGCGGGTCAATATCACCCGACCGGGATCGGTTTCAGCTCCATTAAAGGCGACCGGCAGCGTGGAGGACGAAAACAAAGAGGTCGATAGCAGTTCTCTGCGGCCTGCGACACACTTGATCAATCTCACAAAGTAAATGTGCCAACGCTCTTAACAATATTCAGTCACTTGGCTTTAAGTGCTGCTCAGAGATCAGACAGTGGCTTCGCGTGTGCGCCCACATTGTCTTCAAGTCGACTTTGGATTCTGTAACGCAATTAGTTTTTTCAATTCTTCAGTCGTCACAAAATCTGACACAAATACACTAGAGCATGTTGACATGGTTTGGTTTATAGAAAGAAATGCATGAAATGAATGCATTTCTTTCTATATATATATCTATATATAATATATGAATGATAATCTACATCTACATTTGAATAGAAGTAATATACAATGTATGTATGTACATCTAGTGAAACGTTACCAAATGTTGCCTAATATCCACTGAGCTGCGAGATGAAAAATGCATGTTGGATTTCATGAGGAACGTGTTTGACCGCTTAATGGGAGCCACAGAAATGCCCATGCACCCGACTGGGAGCAGCAGCAAACTCAAAACCATACTGTTTTCCCTTTAAAATGCTAAGTTTATGTAATTGCCCTGTAAAAGTGGCACACAGGCCCGACACGCAGCCGGGCGGTTCCAGCCGTGTTAAAACTGGGCCCGGGGCTAAAACGGCGTCGCGTCACGTTCAACCTTGGTTCCTCAATCCGATTTCCACATGACCCCGATCGGTGTTAAGGCGGCGGTACAAGACGCACGCTGGGGGTTGAGCAGTAAATCCTGTGGAGCCTGGCACTCAGCCCCCGCCTGCTTTACACTCAAACATATATGTTATATAGTAAAATGCGTTTCCATTCACTCTTGGCTACAGATAAGCTTGCACACAGCAAATCATTTGACTTTTATTCAACTTACGATGTTGGATGAACTTGAAACAAATCCTACATAATCACAGGTTATCAAGGCAAAGCTTGATTGGCTCTAATAAAGACCTTAGAGGGATTTAGTCCTTTCGTGGGTGGATGTTGTGACGTCCAGGTGGCGACGGGTCATGAGTCACAATGACTCAAATCCCATTTCTCTTTCTCACCAAAATCTGCCTGTGGAACATGAATATTTACGGTATGAGCGAGTTAAGTAAAGTCTGAGGATGTTGGCGCACAGGAGAAGATCCACAACGCTGCAGGTGTCTATGGACATGATGTGATGGAGGAAAAGGGGACTCAAACAGCTGCCAGAGGTTTGACTTTATGATTTGGAAACAGACCACCAGCCAGGTCGGCGTTGGAGCTAAGGATTGTGGGTCGGCCCAGGCTTTAACGACAATAATCCTCCTGGAATTTACTGCGGGTGATCTCCAGCTGTGGGCACCAGGGATCACGACCACATTTCTCACCACCGGCCTGTGTGTGAGCGCGCGTTTTAGCCGTATTCCCTCATGTCAGAGCACGAGAAGCAATTAAAATCACAAAAACGTGCTTGTTATTGATCTAACTGGTATTTGAAGCAGTAGCTGTTTCATTTCTTTAAGTTTCACTTTTTAATGTAAATGAATAAAAACCACTGACTGGAGCTTGACACTTTGAAATCCTTTTGCATTAAATCACAATCGGATGCACACATGGAAAATGTCATTGCTGTTCAGGCAACATGCAATTACTGCACCGAGGTCTGGAGAATCACTGACGCGGGGCAGAAGGTGTAAAGCGCTAACGTTGTGAACAATATGGACGCTTACGTCCACATGTTTCATTCTTGCTTCAGATATTTTCAAGTCACATTAAAGGAAAAGACCTATTTTTATTGCGGGCAAAAAATTCAATTTAGCTTCTATATGGAAACATTTTTAATATTGAATCTCATTTTGTAGGACTCAGAGGACCTTTAACGCTCAGCCCACGATCTGCACAGGAACCCTTTAATTTACGAGCTAGTTTGAAGTGAGGTCAATGCTTTACAATCATCAGTCCAATATAACTATACTCCGAGTCGTCTGAAGGAACAGGCTGTAAATGGAGGCTTGAAACGGGGCAACATGTGCTGCGCATCAGAGAGGAGCTGCGCGTCTCTTTGTTTGGGACCGGGACCCGCTGTCAGGGTGATGGAGTGTGTTGAGCCGTGGGGGAGGAGCGGGTGATGACATTGTTTAGCTCCTCTCCGTGGCAAAGACCTGCTGTCTGACTCACCTACGCGGGCTGAATCCAACCGAACTCTTCACCCTGCAGCCGAGCGCGAAGGCAGCGGCCTCGGAAAGCTGAGCCCCCCCCCTCCTCCTCCACCGCGTGCTCGCTAATCCCACGCCGACCCCGGGTTTGGCTTTGCTGTACTGTACAACATCGCGCCCAGTCGGAGGTAAAGCACGTCTGTTTCGTTTTAAAGCTCCCGACCTCGTATTACTGCAGTGGGAGCTCTGGGAAAGCCATTAGGAGGTGCGTGTGAGCCGAGCCAGCCTCGGTGCGGTCGCAGTAGCGCTGGGCACGGTCTAACGACTGGAGTGGCCTGTTGCTGCACCGTAATGAAGGCAGGGGCTACTTCATCTTGATTCTGGCTTTATAGGGTGTCCTTTCAACCCCGCTGCAGCAGGGATGAGACAAATCCTTGTAAAGAGCTGCAGACGCGACTGTACTGCCATCGCCTCTGTTATGAGAACCACTGTTTTGATTGCATTGTTGCATGAGATGTTCGCTGCAATTTGAGCGGCAGGGATATTTTCGGGTGGCGGGTTTGCTACAAACACAAGGATAATCGCCCTTGTTGAGCTGAAGCTCAGTGAGCCGTTCGGGACGAAGTCTGAACCGCGGCCGTGAAAAGCCGTGGCCTCTGCATGTAGAAGCATCTGAAGCCTATTTATAGGTCCATAATAACAGCCGTCAGAACCCATCAGCTCAGACGTCTCACTGCGTAATGTTGTGGAGCTGGAAAAATCAACGGGCAGTAACTGTATCTGGCAACCCAACGACTTATTGGATTTTGTCATCAACTGTCTTCATATGTTTCTGTTGATCAAAAGCTGAAGTTTTGTACCTGTAGAGATATTGAGGCTGAGATTTGAGGAAATTTGAACAAACTCCATACAGAAAAGGCACCAGGACCTGCAATCAGGTCAAAGTACTGAGTGCCACCACGTCATCAATGAAAGTGAGACATGTTCACTGTACGTTTCCATTCTAGGGTAAATAAAGTCTAAAAAGTCTGGTGCAGGTTTAAAATTGATTAAATTAAACCGAATATGACTGAAGATGCTCCAGTGCTCAAAGATTTGTACTGTTGAATTAGAGTTTCTACAAAAAACAAAGTACTGTTGCATTGAAAATCCCCACATCCAAGGTCTTGAAATAGGAATAAAAATTGAAAATCCCCACATCCAAGGTCTTGAAATAGGAATAAAAGAACAAGCCTGTTCTCCTGCGTCACTGCTGCTACAACCCGTCATTTCCTGCCGTGTTCGGAGAATTTTTGCGCCCTGCGCTGCCTCTAATGACACGCGTCGTGCTTATTCAACTAATTAGCGTGTTTGTGTTGGATGGAAACTCTAGCTTCAGATGGGATTCTTCACCATCTCCTCGCTCAGCGGCGGCGTTGACCTTTTCTCTGGGGCGCCGTTAGGAGAGCAGACTCTAAAACAATTAATATGTTTACGTGAAGCACGGCGCGCTGATTGATGCCTTGATTGATTGAGTCGGGGGCCAATTACACGAATCAAAAGATCAGCGCTCTCCATAGAGTGTAAACAAGTCATTACCACTGAGCCTGTGCCTTCCTCTTGAAGATCAAGCACAAATACAGGTAGAGCCTCCATTGGCCCAGCGTGGAGCTCTCCTCCGCTTCCATAATGACCCCAGGTGACCTCTCTAATGGCCGAGGGCACGGCCACGGGTTCTCCATCACGGCCGGGAAAAACAGGGAGGAAGGAAGCGACGGCTCGGAGGGGGCTGATGCGTCCCATATGTCAGCGAGACGAACTTTAAAATAAGCCAATCGAATGAAACGCAATTACATGAGACGTTTAACCCCCAGTTGGGTCATAGATCTACTTTCTCAGACGTTCCACTGACTGATTCATTACAGTGAATACTACATGTTATGCTCATTTGTGATGATGTAAATGCTTCATTGCAGATACTTCATGTGAACAGGTACAGACACAGTCCCAGGCTCCTGTTCAGTTCTCCTCTGTGCCGGAGCTGCTCATTATTTTACAGCAACAGCGTTCACACCCTGCGACGTCAGCCGTGGTGACTGGGAAGCGGGACGTGTCCGCTTCTTCCCAGTCGAACCTGACGAGACAGTTTGTGGCGACTGTGAGCGTTTCACTGCGCGGTTTCATGTGCACTCAGCCAAAGCAGGGAGATGCCGCTTTAATGAGGAGTCAGAACCAATCTCCAACATCACTGGCATGGATTTGAAAACGAGGCAAATTAACTTTAGATTTAAAAATTAGCATCGCTTCACTGACTCCAGGCTGCACTTCTGTCTAGATCGGGTGCTCTGCTCTGCACACACCCCTCTATTAGTCCGTTGTGGTGCTGGTGGTCTCACCTTGGGGTCAGCGCACACACGGGCCTGGAGTTTAACGAGAAAGGAGGCATCCTCCTCCTCCTCCTCCTCCTCCCCCCAGCTCCAGCTGATGGTTATGAAGGCTGTGGGTGTGTGTGACGCTGCATCTGCGAGTGTGTGTCGTATCGTAGCTCTCCATCGGGCCTCCGCTCGTGTCAGTGTCGGTGAAGCATCAAGGCAACACTGTCAAACATCCTCCAGTGTGTTTGTTGTTGAAAGCGGAGGTGATGGCGGATGGCGTGGAGGATGTTTACTCCTGCGACGCTGTGGGTTTCCCACTACAAAGCAGGCGTGTTTATGCAATTTGGACGGAGGCAGCAGCCAAATCACAGCACCGGCTCGATACGTTTGCTGGCAGACACGCACCTACAGGTCTGAGACAGACCCAGAAAGACGAATGGACAGAAGGATATTACACTCCCGCTCCTGTTTCTCATTACTCGTCCAAATCCTCTGCAGTTATCTCAGCAGACATAGACATAGGGACGGGTTCAAAGAAGCACAATTGGCCTGGGACAAATTAATCAGTGTCTGCAAACGTGGACAAATCTTTCCCAGAGCTCAACGCTGCCGTTATTTACAGCCTGGAAAATCCCCTGACAATAAACTGTACATTCTTTTGTTGACTTACAGGAAGCTCAGTGCGGCTTTCTACCTAAACGGCGCCTGATTAAACAGCGCGGTCGACATTTCCAAAGCGAACAGCTCCCACAGTAACGCACAATGCAGCGTATTGTCGGTCATATTTCTGGGGACGCTGTTTACATCAGCTGACACACGAGGGACAGGCTTCAGTGGGATTATCCTGACTTTAGCGATCTCTGGAAAGAGACTCACTGGGAGGTTAAAGGTCAGCGTCACCTAAAGACCAGTTACATGGAATGAGGTTAGATCTAGTCAATTTACTTTAATGTCCATTGGAGCTGTGGCAAAGTGAGTTGGGTCTGGAGGTGGGGGCTTCGCTGTGGCCTCATGCTGCCGATGGTAATCAAGTCAATGGATGTAGAAACGCCCTCATCAGCATTGGCATATTTAACTCACTTACTGCATTAGCATATTATTTGTATTTATATTAGTTGACATATTAAGGTGCAGTCAATGAATACATTTTCATACGAATAATGTTATTTATGTATTTATAAAGTTAAAGAGCTTGAGGTGAAAGATTGGGCTGATCATGTTCATCCATTTGGCTGTTTCTCCGCCCATTAGGTTGGATGCTGAGACTTTTACGGTAACAGATGTGTGTGATTTGATACTTTTTTTCCAACATCAGAGACACGCGCCTTAACATGACGTACAGGTGTTCTTCTCTCCATAAATGACATCTTGACTCGTCTGGTTTTCTCACTAGACTTTGGGACGGTTGTATTTTAGATTCCTGGGGCGGCTCCATGTGTGTGTGTTCAGTCCATTAGCGCGTCCACTCCGCTCCCACAGCTCCCAGTTCACAGGCGGCCTCATCCCACCGTCACCGTGAAACCCTGCCTGAGAATGTCGTCTCCCACAGGACGACTCTCGAGCAGATCACTTGTTCTGAAGGCTGCACCGGCTTCAGACTGGACATTTATACACTGTCACGTGGTGGAGGTCAGGCTTTCATTGGGGTTAGAGAAACCAAGGTCCTCTAAGCTGTGACATATATGAGTCCCTGATGATCGGGATGAATGATGGATTATTAGCCCGCAGACTATCTGAAATAACCTAAAAAAGGAGAGAAGAGTCTAATTTCATGTCTGACTCGGTACATGCTCCAGGACAGGACTGAATGGCTTGTTAGCACATGAATAAAATATCAGCATTATTACTCAAAGTACGCTCATGTACATATTGATCATAAAACAACATCGCCTTTAGGATTTTAATTAGTTTACTGTAATAAGGAGATGTCTGAATGTGACCACTACACAGATTTACTCACTACTTTATTTACAGCAACTAACTCGAAGAAACAAATATTTTATTTCAAGAACAGTATGTGGAAAAAGAATTTATACTTAACAATACAATGTACTGTATCTACTGATTATTACTTCTTAAATAACTGTAAACTTGACTTATGTGTGTGATGGGAATCTTTGGAAGGATGAAAGATTTTTTTAAATTGTAAAATAATTGTCATGAAAAGTCATAAGCGATAGCATAATAACCATGCAACACAATGAAGGAAAAATGCAGTAAATCAAAACATATGTGAAAAAAAAGAGAATGTTCTATTCGCAGAAAAATGATTCACAGGCGTTCGATTATTAGTTTGTTCTCTGCACTTGCGTTTGAACGTCTTGTTCTTCATGGGCCTCTGTCGTCGGGGGAATACCTGCTGTCATTAAGACAGAGGGTCTCCCTCTCTGCGCACACTGGGTGTAGTCACAAGCAGAGGATGGATGCCCAGGCCTCCTGTTCCATGTGTCAGCAAGATCCATCACACGAGAGGAGTCGCTGGGCTCCCGACCGTCTCCAGGGCTCCAGCGCATGCACGGTGGGGTTTTACCACCCAGACAGCGGCTGGTGGGAGAAAAGGCGCGTGCACGAGCGCATGCACGAGCATCTGCATGAGCTGCGGCCCAGTTTGAAACGTGCCGCTCCCGTGATGGAACACAAAACAATTGGATGTGACAACATGTGAGGGAAAATGAGACGGCCCAGGACACAGATCAATAGCAGTAAGTGACCCGCTGTGCTGCTCCGATGCCCCCCCCCCATTCTCTCCCAGCTCTCATTTTCACCACAAAATCATAACCCAACTACAGGGTGTCCATATAAGCTTATTAGTGGCTGATGTGGATGGAGGCAGAAGACATTACAGGAACCACCTGCCTTCTGGCCATCACTCACATCACTCTGCCCCCTGCCTCCCACCCATCATACATACAACCTCAACACCATCCACTTAAAAGCCCTCTCGCTCACTAAATCAGAGATCTACTTTCAGGGGATTAAAGTGAGGAAGGCGGCCCAGACACCAGCGCTGAGGAGACAGATGACGGGGATGCGGGTTCACAGCTTTGAGGCGACAGTCCGAGGGCTCTTCACCGAAAAACAAAGAGCAGTGAGTAACACAGCGGCCTTGGTTACGCCGGCCTGTCATCCGGCGTGATGGTGTGGGCAGCGGCGGACGAGGGAAGATGGAGAAAACAAGCAGAGGCAGAGACAGAGGGCTGATTCAACAGCTGTAAATGAAACCTTTGAGGGCCGCGATTCGCTCCTAAAAGCGTCTGAAGTCGGGCCACGATTTTACTCGCGGAGGGATGAAATGGCCCGAGGGCTTCTTGGCTCAGAGGGGAACGCGGCAGCCGATGAGCGCCGTGGGCGGACTGATGCAAAAGTGAACTTTGGATGAAGCATCGAGCCACATATTTCAGAGCTTGACCACGACTGGGCCGTTACGCAAGAACATTAATAGGAGACTTTAAATCGAGTCCTGATTTCGCGTATTTGGCCGCTCGACATGGAGGCGCTGACGGAATCATGCTCCATTATTTATACGTGATATGAAGGGAGCGTATTGGCCGTGACAGCTCCATCGCAGACAACAGAAAGCCAATATGTGCCGGTAACATCATACGCACCACATGCGATTTGGATAAGTAAAAAAGGCAACGTCAGGTGAAGGGGAGAGAAAGGTGAGATTAAACCAACACGTCTCGGCCGTTTATCTTCCCAAAAGACAGACTCCGATTGAGGATTTACCATTTCACATGTACTAACTAAAAAAAACTCATTTTTCAATCCTTCCTCGTGGGAAAAAAGCTCAGTGGCACTGCCGCGTCGCTCTCAATCCACTACAAGACGACAGTTTAGATGGAAACACAGATGCGGTTTCGCCGGCTAATGAGTAACACACACAGAATTACCCACAGTGCACCGAGATGCAGCGACGCGCCGCTCCGTCGCTAAACGCTATCTGCTTGCCGGCATCTGACGCTGGGCGAGTTTATGTTATGAGAGGTGATTCAGAACAGATGCCACGGCTTCACATGTGTCTTTAAAGACGGCCAGGATCCTCCGCGGGTGAGTAATGGAGGAGATTCAGATGCCGCGAGCTGCAGGTTCAACGCTGCTCACGTGTGTTTCCTTTGAAACGTCACTTTCAGTTTCTCATAAAAAATGCATCCAGCAGCTTTAATATTCTGTTTGTTCCTTTGTGTTCCTTTGTGCGTCTGCGTCCGTACAGTGACGTTAAATGAAGGTTCCCGTCCTTTCAAAGCCTTTGAAGAGCCGTGCGGCGCCTGACATTTAAAGGAAACCGCGTGAGAGGCGTGAAGGCAGCGAGTGGGCGGTAAATGACACCGATGAGCCCGGTTTGGTGCGTTCGCTGCTCCCCTTCGACGCCCGGCCGCACGGCAACCGCAGGCACACGAGCTGCGAGGCACAAATAACAACAACAACAACAAACCCCCCCCCAGAAGATAGAGGCCTGATTCCGGCGGCCGCTCGCGTCGGCTGTGATGGACGGTGCCAAGGTGCGAGCCGGCGGCGCGGTGATGGATCGGCCCCGCGGTGCGTCGTGACTCACCTCGCCTCAGGCAGGCACCCCCCCCCCCGCCACGCCCCCCCACTCGCGGTTACTTTTGCTCGATCCTCCTCCGCTGCAGCCGATGAGTCAGAGAGGCTGTTGCAGCGGGAGACGGCTCGAGCCGGGAGAGGGAATTAATAGAATAAAAGAATGATAAGACTGCCATTAGGGACCCTGCGCACACTGATGGCACACTTGATTTAATTTAGGGGTTTTAATCCAAGAAGAGCAACTATGCTTTTATATCTCTTCTTTACTTGGCAGGCGGCGTTTCGGAGCTTTCCAGAGAGGCCTAATTGTTTTAAGTACTTCCTGGGCAGGTGTCAGCCACGATGACCTCGGCCTGGAGGAGAAAGGAAGGGGAGCGGGCCTGGGCTTTTTGCTGGGCCCTCCAGAGAGCGAGGCCAATGCGTGTCAGAGAGTGTTAGAAACCATGTGACATGTAAAGCACAGCGGGAGGTAGGGGACGTAATGTCTAACACCTGACAACTGTTCAGAGCTGGGCTGCATTCACAGTGCTAAGCAAATGGGCACACGTCCACGCGCGCACACACACACACACACACACACACACACACACACACACACACACACACACACACACACACACACACACACACACACACTGAGCTTTGTAGTCTACTCTGTGCCTTTGCCTCCATCGTGTCCATCATTACCAAGCAGGTGGCAGATCACAGGCCGTGGAGGCGGACGGGACGTCTGGCTGACTGACGGCGTCGTCCTGCCGCCGACTCGCCGAGGATCTGCCTCCGAGCTAAGCTACGGCGACGGTCGTCAAAGTAAACATGCGACTTTGTTCCCATCCAGCAGTCATCGCAGCGATTCCACCACGGCCGAGCAGCGCGCCGATTTCAAGGATTCGAGCCTTTGAAGTTAAATCGTAGTTAAATCACGGCCACAAAGGACGTGGGTGGATCATATTTCGTTGCCAATCAGCGGTTCCTTTAATGCTCACATATACAATGATTCATCAGTTAATCAGGTTCAGTTGTACAGTTAATACGATCCAGAAAACAATTTGTTGGCCCATATTTACATGACATGTGTACATCTGGACCTGAAAGGTTGGCATTAATAATTCCTCCCTAAACTCATCTACTGTTCTACAGCATGAAGACAGTTGCTGTCTGGTCTCGTATTCAGTAGACGCCATTCATTTTATCAGCTATATCTACATGCTACTGTGTGTTATTGAGGACCAGAAATCCATTTTATTTCATCTTGTATCTTGAACATGTCTTGTTGTCTCCACTCTCTATAGAATCTCTAGTCGTACTGTATCTTTAGCTTCTGTCATCTTAGTTCAAATGTCTTATTTTATTTTAAATGAAATCTGCAGTCTCCTCAGTCACATAATCACCATTTTAAACGTCTTATTCTCCGAAGGCTCGTCATTTATCTTCTGATGTGATTAAAACATTAAAACTCTTGCTTTCTTTGGCAAGTGCTCATTCACGAAGGTCATGTAATTCCCCGACTTGCAGCCTCCCGCTCAGCCGGACGCCTCGGGAGCAGGGAGGTGAGCTCCTACTGAAGTTGACGGCCAGATGTGGATGAAGCTTAGTCTTTCTTTTCAAATGAATTGAGGCAAGACTCCGCGAAGTTGCAGTAATGAGCAATCCATTACCGTGGGCCAGCTCATTAGAGGAAAGCGAAGCCTGACATGGACCTGAGCTTTATGTTGTGTTTGTTTACAGTATAGTTAGTGTCAGGGGAGCCGGGGTGTTGCTGTAGAGCAGTGGTGGTGAGTGAGTGTGTGTGTGTGTGTGTGTGTGTGTGTGTGTGTGTGTGTGTGTGTGTGTGTGTGTGTGTGTGTGTGTGTGTGTGTGTGTGTGTGTTCCAGCTCTCATGTGTACAACTGATGGAGTGCGTTACTCCACGGGCAATAAAGAGGATGACAAACTGTGCGTCTATGATTGTGTGTTTATTTTTCAAGATGTTTGACCCATCACCTTCAATTGAAACCCCCAAAAAACTAGCTCCACTCCGTCCTCAACAAGTAGAAAAATAAACCTTGGAAACCGGGGAACTCCTTCCACTTCCTGCAGGGCCTTCGCGTTCTGCACTGAACCGTGACGGAGTGGAGCGGCCACGGCTCGGACCTCCTCTTCCTTCACAGCGGCAGCACATCTACATGCCTTAAATCACAGCCCGGGGCCTTGACAGTGTGCAATGGTGCTGAAAACATCTTTCCCAGCTTGTGATTGTGACGGATTAGCCGGCGCATAAATCAAACGGCAAAAAAAGGGAAAGGAAATAAAACAGTGGTGCTCAGGATTTTTGCCCCCGAGCACCAAACCCTCTGAAGACGGAGCCAGCAGAAAATGCAGATTTACCATCAATTACAGTGTACGCTGAAATCAACAAGCTCAATTCTGATGCTTGTAATAATTATAAAAATGTCCGGGGTCAAAGCTTGGCGTTGCATCATGCAGGGCTTCATCAGCTGTTTGTTCTTTTCCCATGGATTCATAGTCATGTTGCAGCCTGTGCAGAGCTAAGATCACTGCAGCAACATCTCTGACAAGCTGCTGGAACCCGACGTAGAGCAGTAATGGGTTACAAATCATTTTGCCGCTACGACAGCGTGATCAGGACCAAGTGTTCCTCCACAAAGCGGGGCTGTTCCCCGTTAGTGGATGAGGTGCCTGGACCGGCGTGCGTATGTGAGAGGCTGATGAAGAGATGAAGGGACAGACAGTCGCATTCCTGCCGATATTACTGAAACTCAGCCCGAGACTAACTAACTATGAGAGTGGGCGGAGCCGAGGTGCTGATTGGCCAAACGGACACGGAGAAGCGGAGCGGCCTGTTTCTTCAGGGATCAGTTCATTCCCTCCTAGTCCCCAGTCGGCCATGAAACACATGGAAACAATAAAAACCTTTAGAGTCGTACTGTATTGCTCAAGCGAGAGTGGGGGGAGATCACACGGAGGAGGGGGGGGTGGCGTGAACCCCACCGCAGCGACTGACCGGGCCGGGATGAAGGGCTTCGTGTGGGGTCAGTGGAAGCGAACCTGCGCTGGGTCAGACAACAACGCCTTTAAACCGAAGGCAGCTAACGAAGCGTTAACCCGCGCGGAATTAACGAGAAACGAAGCGTCTCGGCTCGCTCGGAATGAAAGTAGCCGCTTAAATGGAGCCGTGACACAAAGGCGCGGCCCTTGAAGCGTTATATGGGGTTCTGCAAGGAAAAAAACGCCACTAGTAAAACGTCTGTAGGGGAATTCGGGGGATTATTGCGTGCAATTTACCTTTGGTCCACAGGATTCAACTAAAGGGTGCTGGAGCTGTAGATCACGTGACTTCGCTTAGAACGAGCAGAGAAGCACAATGTTCATCCTACAGGAAGTCGTCTGCACAAAGACAGAAGCGTCCGTCAAAGCCGCCAAAAGCAGCTACACTGAAAGGGACCCGCCAGTCGCCAAGGCCTCCAGACTTCCTCACAAGGACTTGGACTGTCGTAAACAACAACAGGTGTCACAGTGACTGCATCTCAATGAATGCATCCTTCTGTGAGGAAGAATATGCACTGGGTAGGAAGCGCAGCATTACACAATAGACATGATGAACTCCTACTGTACTGTACCATACTCTCACGTTGAGAGGAAAACCACGTGTTTATGCCAGTCCACTGATCCATCACATATTTTTCTAAAGCACAGATAATTGATTTAAGAAAAGTGTTTACTCTGGACTCCGGTATTTGCCACCCCCAGCATTTTTTAGACCACAGACCACTGTCGCATCCTCTGCCGGGCATCCACGCTTGCCAGTATGTATCTGCGCGGCATAAAGGGCAGAAAGGAGGGTATAATGGAGAGGCAGCTCACCCGGGAGCAGCAGCGGAGCGAGGATGATGAGTCGGTGCCTGCTTCACTCCACCGCCCGGCTGCAGGTCGGCCCCTGGCGCAGGAGGAGATCTCAATCGATGGCAGCACCCGGGATCAAATTACAAATCGAGTTTGGAGGGGCTGCCTCTCCCCTCTTTATATCTGCAGCGTCCCCCCGGTGAGACTCCCCCGCTGGCTATTTACGGTGCCCTCTTCCTGCGTAAGTTAATAACGCGCACGTGGGCTGGATGCGGCTCCACGAACAGGCCTGAGTCAAGACATTTGGGCTGGGATTGCTCAGGCACACCCAATCAATCAAGTGGGAAGGGGTCATCCCCAGAGTAGCCCCTCCCCGGCACCTCGCGGCCGCTCCCACTGGTCAATAGCAGGCATTATTCTGATCATAATTGCATTAGATTTTTCACAGCGCACAGCAAATCGACCCCCTCCAGACACACTTACTGGCAAAGCCGCTTGCTCTATTGTTGATTCAATGTATTTGGACAAAAAAGGCCCTTGTTGAACGTGCGCACTCGTTTTTTATTAATGGGCTCAGTGTAGCAGCGACTCCCGAACACTCTGACTCAAGCCGCGACTGTGAAAACGAGGGCAACGCCACTGGAGCTGCCGGAGGATCTGAGCAAACAAACCACACGTCAACGTCACGGAGTGGACACAGGCCCACGTGTTTGGTGGGACGTCGCCAGCGGTGGTCAAACAAAGGCTTCCAGAACAATATCAGTGTAGGTTTGTGAAGCTTTCACTGGCTTTGGATCAGACTGTGGTCATTCTGGTGGCAGAAAGAGAAAAAGTGCTTATTTTGCAGGATTGTTATAATAAAATGTGAATGTGATGCGAAAGCATTTTTCCCTTTCGCCGACCTGTGCTCGTAACTGTATGGCTGGCTGTGGCTAATGGTGCGACGTGCAGCCGGCCCACTGTATGCGTGGGTGGATCCACGGCGGCTCGCTGGGGCTCCATGGCTGCAGCTGTTTATAGGCTTCACCGCAGGAGACTAACGAGGGAGATGCAGCCGGGGTAATTACGCTAAAGGTCGCGTTTCCCCACCGTGGCGGCGAACGTATAGAGCGACGGCCCGTCGGCGGGAGAGGAGGTCAGGCCCGAGTCGGCGCGGCGCTTTAACGAGCGTTCTCCACCGAGCCTCAAACCGCAGGGCTCAATCCCTCCTGCACCGCGGGCGCCCACGTCGGCCGGGAAGTCACACGATGAGACCTGTCTGCGAGGCTGAAGCCACGCGCGCCCGCTCTGATCACAGGGCGGCGAAAAGGCGGCGCGAGAGGCCGCACAAAGACAGCGGCCTGTCAGCAGAAACGGGCCTTTCCTGTGGCAGATAATCAGCGCCTGGATTATGGATGGACAGTTTATTTTAATCGCAGCAATAAAGATAAAATTGTGAAGCCAAACTTATTTAAGGTCCATTAAGTTGTGGTTACACGTCAACAACATGCGTTTACAGTTCGTGAACGGGAAACTAAATATGTGACTCATGAAAGCAGGAGAATCAATGTTACAGTAGATAAAGGCATATGCAGCATTTTAATGTGGATGGACTGAAAATAAAGATCACTGCAATATGTATTCACACAAATCACTGACTGACCTGCTCTGACAGGACAAGCCGGCACTTTATTGAAAAAAGGTGAAAGCACAGGAAAAGGTAACTGTAAATCCATCAGGCCGCACTGTGAATAGTCACAGATCAAAGTCTCACATGCATCTGCACAAGGCCTCATCATCACCATCGGTGCACGCAAGGACTTTTTCATATACAGTAAAGTGGAAAAAGTCTGAGTTAGGGCAAGACTGTGAACTGAGGGGGCGGAAGGATGACGGGAAGATCTGTAGGCGAAGAGCGAAGAGCCACAGTCTCCGGAGCTAAACCACAGCCAAAGCCGCAGTCTGTTGTTCTGTCACTGACACGGGGCCAGAGGCCAAATGTGGACACATTACCAGAGCAATCCTGGGATTTCTTAAATCAATAAGCAGCTCCCCTATCACATACTTTGATGTTTATCTTGGAAAATCACCATGGAAACCAATAACACACTGCTCTGGATAATTACACAAGAAAACTCAGGGAAAGTCTGTTGATGGCAGATTATTGAGGAGGAGGAGGAGGGGGGTGGAGATGGTGGAGGAGGTGGAGGCAGACAAATTGAGCAGCAATTACAGTAATCATCATTAGACATTTTTGTGTTTCATGTGACGGAGAATGACAAAACCTTGTTATTATGAAGCCGCGGACCAGGTGAAGCCGACAGCCCGCTGGGGGAGGAGGGAGAGGCCGAGGGACGCTTTTGATTACGTGATCACGGCATCTTTGTCACAGAGTCCGGGGAAGTTTGATTTCTGCACAATGAAGACGTGATCACACCTGATGTACAGCTGTAATCGCAGGCGTGTCTGAGTGTGACTGAGCCCCCACCGCAGACGGCGGTGAGTCACAGGACGCGGAGCGGAGCAGCTGCCGACAGGAGCCGGGGTTTCCGTCTTTGTGTTTCCACGAAGGTGATGATGCATGAATTAGGCGCGCGCAGCAAACGACAAATAACCTTATGTAAACATCCGAAATGTAAATGGGGCATCAAATAACGGCATGATGAAGCGCGAGTCCAGGACGCTGCGCAAAATCAACCTGAAGTGATGCTGTGGCGCAAGTAGCATCGCACAGAATCACCATGAGGCTGAAACGTGACGATGGACCGCACCTTTCTATTCTCCCACGCATGTGAACAAGGCCGTTCTCCGACCGATCCGTCACGTGTACCGTTACAGTGGATTGATATGTTAATATGATATGATGGATTATACAGTTATGTTGACAATCTCGTGTCTAATCGAAGTTGACCTAATCGGTATATGGTGTCTGAAAGCTTCTGAATTCCATCATCTAATCAAATCAAATCTAACCTAATCACAGTTTAAAGGCTGTCAGACTCATGTACAGGACACTAATAATCAAATAAAATGATATTAGAATATGCCACATTATGCACTGAAACCACTGTACCAAGCAGATTTTGTATGCATATCTGCTCCCGTGTAGAAAGCACAGAAGCAGCCACCCTACACCCCACGCTGCTGCTGATGTGATTATGAAGCCGCCGCATCGAGCCGGCGGGTCCGCGCCGGACTGATGGTTGTTGTGACAACCGGCAGATGCGTTGTGTAGGGACACGGCTGCGGGTAGCGATGCGAGGCTACGGCTCCTCAGACTTATGTGTGCGTTCGATCTTTCTGTTTGGTGCCACATCCACATACTGTAGTGGTCGAGGGGTCAGAGGAAACCCAAACACATCACACCCCTGTCTTCAGAGGAGACGTTATGAGATTTAATACTGGCACCACTGATGTGACCCTAAAGGTGTGCGCGTCTTTGGAGTCCTCTCTATGAAGCAGAGCCCTGCATAATATCTAGTCAGTAGTTATTAACTGGCCCGGTTCCACTCGGCCTCTGGGACATGACATCGCCGATAGCAACTAACATTCAGAGCCGGATGCTTCTCCACCGCAGCCTCTGATCGTTTAGCGGCTCCACTGGAGCGGTCTATGGGTTCTGGAGGTGTTTTCACACCGAGCTGATTATCTTCACCTACTGCAACGCTTCCTTTTTGTTATCATCACTGTATGTATATATGTACCAAACTTTCAGTTTGCAACATGTTTCATTCAATAGCAGCGCGGTTTGTTTCTGCCACAGCATCAAATCATATTAATCTTTACATGAAGCACAATGTACAATTCAAGAAAAGATTATGGCACCACAATGCTCCTGCTTCCATGCTTTCTAGGCTGTAAGCTACATCCTTGCAGCCTCGTGTGGAACTCATCCTAACTGTTTTCTCAAGGGCACCTCAAGGACTGCTGATAAGGAACAGAGGCGCGCTGCTCGTTCATTTCCCCCCGCGTACGTTCGTCGAGAGTCAGAACCTGAAGCATACGATTAAAAGCCAGCAATTAAAATAAATCAAAGTCTCTAATGCATAATGCAGGGAAGCACTCACTTGATTAGTATTACACTTCACTAAGACCGGCTCACTATGCATTAAAACAGATCCTTTTGCATAATTAATGAGGCACTTGGTTCCAAGTACCAATTACAAAGGCTCCAATGGCAGAGTCCAATTGAAGACTGAAGCCATCTGCTCTAGAGCCCGGCTGCCTAACCAGATGAGAGGCATGAATGCAGCCGGAGCCATCGGCCACATGCAGACCCGCACCAGCTGTGCCTTTGTCAATATGTAGTCACGAACAGGATGTTTCAGACCCGGATGTGGTGAGAGGAGGGAAGCGGAACATGATGGGACAAAGAGAGAGGAGGCAAAGTTATTGGGGACAGGAGAAAAGTTTCTTATGAATAGAGAAATCATCATGAATGCATGCACTTATACAAGTCCATTACTAGATATTTGTGGAGAAACAACACACTATGCAAACTACATGATGGTGATGGAGAAATGCATAGTTTCCACGGGTTTTTAATCCACGTCAGACCAAACAAAAGGAAGGAGCAAACAAACAAAAGCACAATGTGTCTGCACAAGCAGTGGAATAACAAACAAAGCTCACAGTCACAGCGAGGCCAGAGATAAAGCCGCTCAGGGCATCACAGCCGCCCCGATAAAGAAATTAGCCTTTAAAAGCGGAGGTTCAGGGCGAAAAGGAGAGGAAACGGGAGAAAAGTGAAGTCTGTGGGGAAAGATCCGTGCGTGTGGCTGGGCCTGACTGGTGGAATGTGTCTGACAGTAAATCACTTCCTGTGAGAAAAAGAGAAAGGATAAGCGGGTCAGAGTAGAGAGGAGGAAGCTGAGAGGAAGAGAGCAAACCAGAATCATCTCCCGATCCGTTCGCCGAGCAGACGCGGCTGCTCGTTGTAAAGCAGTCAACGATGACACGCTGAGCTGTTTCTGAAGGTTTGTATGTGAGTTGGTGAGATGAGACAACTCGCACGCCCTTAAAAACAGATTATCGCGAATCATCGTCTCCTCCCTCCCTCCGACGGCGGCCTGGAAGGCATTACAGCAGTCAGAGCGTGGACGATCTCCATGAGCAGGATTAGCAGCATTAGGCCGACAAATTAGGGCGTCTGCGCCTCCGCAGAGCCAAAGCGGCGGCCTCCGTCCCCCCGTTCACAGGCAAATCTACACAAGTTGTTAATCTAAGCGCTATCCCCCGTTTTAAAGGCCACCCATGCTCAGAACCCCCCCCCCCCTCGCATGTCGCTGCCCGGCGTCAAGGCCATGTTCAGCTAAGTCAAATGATGGAAAAACAAACAGGTTGGTGACGAGAAATGAGTGTGAAAATAAACGACAACAACCAAAGTGGGAGCGAGTCTCTAATCTGTGAACAAAGCTTTGCCTTCACGTTTTTTTTAACGTCCAACATGTTTGAATCGGACCGTCCTGAGCTGCTGCTGAACAGCTGCGTCAGGTACAAAGTTGGATTGCACCAAATCCAGCACTGCTGACAAATTTAATTGAAGCCCTTTGGAACGAGTCGAGGGCTCCATTCCTCATCTATAAGTGCTGTGCTATTCTGGACCTGCAGTATGAAAATACTGTTGTATATAGGATTGAATGACACTTTTTCATGGGACAACATTAGATCATGGGTCAGAGGTTCAGCCACAATTTATCAGGAGGAGACGTGAACACTGATACTCAATTTGTTTCCTCTAAACCAAAGCAAACAACCTATCACACACTTGTCATATTTATTACTGAAATCATCACCAAGTCCCAAAGAAACAAACAACACTTGAGTGTGAATCCCGGTGACACAACGTATGTCCTGCCAAGGCAGAAGATTGATATAAGGCGGCCTGAGGCGCTGGAGCAGCGCTGTAACGCAGCACAATCAGCCGCTCTTTGTTATAAGCACTAATCAGTCATTTGTGTGAGTCATCATCAATCTAATAAACACATAATGAGCCTTGGGGTGAAACAGTGTCATGACAACAACTTTAACTTCAACCAGACAACTACTGACGTACGGAGTCCTTTCATTGTGCCTGTGTTTACCTACATTACATGAGGCCAGGGGTAAAAACACTGATATAGAGACTCCAAAAAAGTCCATTTCTCTTCCGTCAGAGGCGAAATAATCGCAGATGGAGGAAGAGCGAAGCATTTCCTATCGCGTTATGCTGCTCAGCGGGTCGTCCACCTTCAGTCTGGCACCGAGAGCCATCACGAAGGCGTCTCTGCAGGACGCGGATGCTGCCGTCATGCTTGACATAACCCTCCAGCCACTTTCAGGTCTGACACAGCGTGGAAAACCGAGGAGCGGGGCTTTTTCACAACAATAGGCACCACTAGGTGACTCTGAACACCCCCAGGAGCCATGAATGAAGTCAGCAGTATTGGAGAATAATAGTGGCTCTTCGCTGATTGAACATCCTCTGCAGCATTGTAAGAGCTGGATTAGTTGTGTAGCTCCAGAAAGCGTCTGAGTGCAGATCAGGGCCAAAGGTTTGGAGTTTAAAACAGCTGCCAGAGACACACATGGTCAGCGTTAGCGCTCAGTGTGTGTGTGAGAGAGAGTGAAAGAATGAAGGTGGGAATAAAAAAATAGCAACGACAATGATGACAGGGAACAATGTTCCCCGCATTTGATTATTCGTCACATGCGTCTGTGGTTTCGCCTCTAAACCCACACACAAAGTAAAATTAGCAACATGATACAGTGTTTAAAAATGGAACGGCTTCACTTCTGCAGCTCCAAGTGGAGCAAACAGCTGCAGCGTCCGCTGCGGAGATGTTATGTGAGTAAACCGGTGAACTTTTTCCCACAGTGCGCTTCATCTATCGCTGGGGGGACCAGAGCGTAGCTTGGACCCAGCGCCGACCCACTGTTCCAGTGTTTTGATTCTTACTTTCCTGTATCCAATAAAACTTTCACTTGGAAAAAGAACAGAATTATAGTCATTTTATGCGTCATAAACAGAGTTGAAGTAAACTCTGGAGGACCAGAACAAAGTTATGTGTGAAGGATTTATCAAACTAGTTTTACAAGTGAAATGAAAACATGCAAATCTAATGTGATTTGAACTACTAGACCTAAGGCCAAAAAGGTCAGGGGTCAACATGGTCATTCCTGTTGTTAATTCAGGTTTATTATGGTAGGATACGACATGAGGCAGTAGATCAGTCGTCAGCGTGGTGTCGTGGCCTGTGAGGATGCACAGGCAGATGGAGGACGCGTCCTCTGCATCATCCTTCGCACTACAGGACCGCACTCAAAGGCCGCTCACATGTCGTGTCCTCTCTGACTCTCTCCTCTCACCAGACCCATTCTGTTGGGCCGCCCCTGCCTGCAGAGTAAATAAATCCAATTGAGCGCTATCACGTTCCCGTTTGCTCGGCCCCCCATCGACAGAAAGGCCTCGGACCGCTCAAACAAATAGCCCCCGCTAACCTAAATAGTTTAATTGCTCAGATGCGGCACCTCTGACGGTTCCCTTCCTGAACACGACAGCAGGCCAAAACGGTGACAAGAAGCAGCCTCTCAGCCTAAATCTGCTGTTGAGCAGCTTCAGTTCATATACAAGAGCTAATTTGATCAAACACAATCTGCTCATTTGTAAAGCGCTTGACTTGACATGTGCTTTGTGACTGTTCCAGGCAATCAGGGAAGCCTAAAGCCTGAAAACAGGCTCCACAGGATTACACCAGGTATGGTTATAATAATTCATCAATATTTTATGTGCCATATAATAATTTCAAGTCCTTTGATTAACTACAATTTGTAGCAATATTATTGTTTGTACTGATTCAAGTAGTTTTTAATTTCTCACTAATGCTTCTGGCTCCGTCTCTCGTCCTGAGCTTTGTAAAGGTGAGACCCAGCAGCCACCGCCACACACTTATACAGTATGTGTATGTGCATGCAGGATTAATAATATTGTTTTGTTTATTATTTTTCATTAGTATTACTTTCATTCATTTGTCATGATTTACATAAGCAGAGTAGGAGCGTTAATTATGTTAGTTATGTTTGACTGCTGTATTTTTTTGAAGCACTTCCTGTCATTAGCATCACGCAAGATGAGTAAACTTTTAGCTAACGTAGCTAACGTTGGTTGTAGCGTGGCTAACTGTTGCGACGTTATCGAGAACCCCTGAACCTGCTTTGTTTATTTTTGAGAAGTTAAGATGTTTATGTTGTTATACTACAAAATGTACAACCAAACCACACTTATTAAAATATTCTCTTGGTTCGTTTTGCAGTCCTTGTTGCAAGACTGTTACTGTTAAGCTGTTAAGCAACAAATGTATGTACAATTTATGTTTTATAATGCTCTAAATTGTATGTTCATGCTTGGAAGCCAAACATGCTGGTTCATAAACAAAATAATTTTGTCGACTTGACTTTTAAAAGGTGCACCTGACGAACTGAGTACCTAGTCTAGGAGTTGAACTCAGAACCGAGTTAAATTGCTTGTAGAATTGCTCTTTGTTATTGTTATTAAGTGTGTTATTTCTATTATTTTGTCATTATATTGTCATTTTCATTATATACATCCACTGAACTCACCTTGTGGCTCGTAAACCAACGTGCCTCTGACGTTTAGGGGACTGCTATTTATTAGCAAATGATCACAGACTATGTTGTGGGCTGCTATTTTAGGAATCACCCAAAAAGTGTGATCATGCTGAGTGTAACACAAACCCTCCAGGCTTTGGTTCCTGACCTGAGTAAAAACTGTGTCACTACAGAGAAACCAGCAGCAGCTGGGACTTTTGGCTCACCCACTACTCCCACCGCTGATGGGCTAATGTTCAACAAGTGGGAATGGGTATGATCACTAGGGTGTAAGTGTGGCATTAGACAACAATAGGCTCCACCTGGGCCAAAGCCCCAACAGCTATTTGAGAAGTATTAATATAATCCTAAATACAATATGTATACAGTATTATTACTGTAATATATTTAAGCAGGGAAACTAATTACAGCAAATAAATTGCAGAAAAAAACGGACGGGGAATTGTTAATTGGCAGTGGACCAAACACAATAGCAGAAGCAACATTTCTGAAATAAATTAATCAAAATGCAAATTGAAAACAACTACAATTACCAGGCTCGAATGCCTTGTTGGGCGGCACGGTGATGCGGTGGGTAGCACTGTCGCCTCACAGCAAGAAGGTTCTGGGTTCGATCCTGGTGCCTTTCTGTGTGGAGTTTGCACGTTCTCCCCGTGTTTGCGTGGGTTCTCTCCGGGTTCTCCGGCTTCCTCCCACAGTCCAAAGACGTGCATTAGGTTGATTAGCTTCTCTCCATTGCCCGTAGGTGTGAGTGTGAGTGAATGGTTGTCTGTCTATGTGTTGCCCTGCGATGGACTGGTGACCCGTCCAGGGTGTACCCTGCCTCTCGCCCGTAGCCAGCTGGAATAGGCTCCAGCACCCCCGTGACCCCGCACTAGGGAGTAAGCGGTTAAGAAAATGGATGGATGGAATGCCTTGTTACTGCTTATTACTGACCAGACTTCACTAAACAGGGAGGAGTAGGAGTAGTATGACTTGACACTGGACCTGATGTTTTAGTGTACATGTACCTCATTGTTGAGTGGATACATTCCTTGGATCTTTGGACCTCGTCTGCTTTTTCTCAGCTCTGACTCTTGTTTTGGAGATTATTGATTTATTGTTTGTAAGATTTGAACTTTCAGTGTTACAGCACAGCTGACTACGCAGCAGACGCCATCTGTTCACCATATCGGTAGCAGGGCCTACCCTTTGTTCACCCCCCCCTCCTCAGATGAAGTACCCACCCAATGGTTAGCATCACTAACCTCTATACACAAATGCATGGTGACAGTAAGTCTTTAACTCTGGTTTGGCGTCTGGTTAACACAGCTCCGCACATCGTAACAAACCCAGTCCCCGGTGAAGGCGGTGGCACGGAGCGAGCTGCACTCGTTTGAGTTGTTGTTGCGAGGCTAGCAATCAAATTAACACCAGTTCCTGTTTCATTAGAATCTACGGACCTGTTAACGGTAGCCGCGTCTCATAATGTGGCTGCACAAATTGAATGGCCGCTTTAATTATACACTCTGCATAAATGAAGCCTGAAAGAAACAGGAGAGAGCGGCAAAAAAAAAAAATCCACCAAAGGCTACGGCAAACCTCTACGCCTCCTCCTTACGACAGCGGTTTAGGCAAAAGCAGCAAAAATGGAAAATATTGCTCTGTCGTGACTAAAAGCAGACCATTAAAAGACGTTTGGATGCTTCCTGGAATAAAAGGTTTATTAAAGGATGAAGCCTGGATGTCATCTGAGTCCACTGACGCAACAAAGTGAGTTCTGCAGGTTTAATAAAACAAGAGTTAGGGGTGAGACAGGGGTGAGTCATCAAGGCAGCTGACGAAGGGGCCTCACACGTAAAGACACCTCCAGACCAGCAGGTGGCGATCAGGGGCATTAACAGGCGTCAGATAAGTGAAGGAAAAGGATATGCAGGTTGGACTTTAGTCAGGTGGCTGAACAGGATCAGAAACCAGGAGGGCAGCATAATCAGTAATAATAATAAATAAAAACAAGTCACAAAGGCACACAGGCAGACATCCTACTTACTGATGCTTGTGTTACAGTGACCAGGTTATATTGTATCAAATCAAACACTATATGCATGTGTTACAGTCGGTGCCAGACTTTCCATATTCAGCCACTGATTTCTGCAGCAGAGGCACCGTCCAGTTCCCCCGTGCACCCCCAGCTGCATGTCAAACACTGTGTAACATCAGCTCAAATTAAACTTTTATGATCCCCACAGGGAATTAGGGCCATCCCAGCGGCAGATAACCCAGCAGTGTGGGAAGCACGGAGCGCACTGTGCAGCACAGCGGAGCAGGGGAGATCATGCACAGCTGGTTGGTGAATTCAATAATAAATCGGACATTCTAAAAGGTTTTGCTAATTAGTAAACATCAGGTAGTGGCCAATTTACGCCAGTGTAAATTAAAGACATAAAAATAAATAACCTCTATAACCTTAACCTCCTATTGAGCTGTATGTAATTTTTTGCTGATTTGCATAATGGATGGTCAGCTGCAGTTTAATTTAAATTTGCTGTGAGCAAAAACAAATAGAGGGGAGTGACCTTTGACCTCAACCTTTCTTTAACTTCAACCTGCGCCTGACCCCAAACCTCCCACCTCCTCCTCTCAGTCACTGCTCGTACCAGGGGGCGTGGCAGTAAACAGAGGGATGTTTTCCCTCGTGGGTGATATTCAATAGGTTCACTGGAGATGCACCGTGGGCCACGGAGCTGTTTAACTCCTTGACCTCCTCCATGCGACCCCAGAAGACACAGCAGCACAGGTCTGCTCCGCTGGATCACTTCATAGAGAGGAGCGAGCGTGTGTGTGTGTGTGTGTGTGTGTGTGTGTGTGTGTGTGTGTGTGTGTGTGTGTGTGTGTGTGTGTGTGTGTGTGTGTGTGTGTGTGTGTGTGTGTGTGTGTGTGTGTGTGTGTGTGTGTGTGTGTGTGTGTGTGTGTGTGTGTGTGTGTGTGTGTGTGTGTGTGTGTGTGTGAGAGAGACTCAGGATGCTCCCTGGTTCAAGCGAAGGAAATGAAAAGTGTTTTCCAATGTTTTCACAACCTGGGGGTGTTTAGGGAACCTGCTAATCACAACCACACTTCCCACTCTGACACAGTCCCACACTCACCCACGCTGTGGACCACATACAGTACAGCCTGTAAGGTTCACCCGTGCAAAACAATATCACTCACGCGTCTGGTTTGGATGAAGAATTGTTCAAACCCTGTGTTACCTGGCTGGAGCCACAGTAATGGGACACGACTGCAGTGGAGCAGCTCAACGTGCTCCACTCTATTTCCCCCGTCAGGACTCAGAGCTGAAAAACCTTTAATCACCTTTGTATCAGCTTCAAGATCGGCTTCTCCTCAGCGCTTATGAATATTTATATTCAATGGTGCATTCAAATAATCTGACATGGTTAGCGCTGGGGGCCGGTCTGAGACGCGTAATTGTTTCCATCTATGTTTACAGCGTTTATGGTCCAGAGATCTGTCAGCAAAACAAACGTTTACTGGACATATAAACACGCCTGCTAATGGTTCAGTAGTGGGATAATGACACGATACATGATTAGACTAATTATGACTGGAAAGTTAGAACAGTCAGAACACAGTGAGATTCTAGTCGTCGTCACTGAAAGGACCAGTGTGGGAACGCTGGGAGCCTGATGCTAAAAATGACATTTTTATTAATAAACAACGGGAATGGAATTGTTGTGGTGGACTTTTCTTTTTTTTAAATTATCGTCTTGGGACTTTTCATGTAAAAACCTGCTCAGGCCTGAAAAGCAGCTGCACAGTAGCTTGTGAACGTCACGGGTCGTCACAAGCTTTGGTGTCAGAAATGTCCTGCATCACAGACACAAACACGTAAAGTTTATAACAACATGTCTCCAAATGAATATTAATGTCACTCTATGCTACGTCTAAATAAACAGCTGTTAACTGCTCACGCAGGTCCAGTCAGTTAGAAACCTTCTCATCTGGGGCACTTCTCTTCTCACAGTTGTCCTGCCTCTCTGTGACCCCCACCAACAGACCCCCCCCCTCCCCTTTTGGTGCCACGCCCGCCTCTAAAAGCTTTTTTAATTATGACAACCATTAAAGCTGATAGTAGTGTATGCACCGGTGCTCCGCTGAGCCAGCCGCATGCTTACATGCACTTACAGTACATGACCACACACACACACACACACACACACATGCATGTCCATAACATACAAACATGCATTAGACGTGCCCTCATGCATACAAATGCACTCGTAGACACCAAATGCTCGGAGCAGACGGGCCGACCGGCTCCAGCGGCTTTAAATCTGTCCCACTGTCTGATTTCAAGTCTGCGGAGGAGATGGTGTCGTGCCCTCATCCACTCACCAAAGAGAGAGAGGACAGCGAGACGAGACCAAGACGGACGGAGGCGAGCGGGTAGAATTTAAAGAGCGGCAGCAGGGAACGGGGCTATAAACCACAGCGTCCGTGTGCGTCCCTGAGGTGGAGGTGCGCATCTGCCGCTGGACTCTTCACATCAAAACTGAGTGCGCTGAAAAATAAATGTGGGGCTAAATCTAAAAAAGGGCAGCGCGGCGGCCGGGTGACTCATCCACTGGAAACAGATAAGCACATTCTCAATTAAGAATGTCTCATAAAACAAAGATGAAATGGTGACATCATGTGCTCGGCGAGCCGCACTGCTGTTGCCTGCAGATAAAAGCTCAAACGGGGCCGACGTGCCTCAGAGCCAGGCAGCAGGCACCAAGATGCATTTGCCTGCAGATTTATAAGTGCTCCCAGGTTAGTTCTACATGTGTGAATGTGTCTGTGTTTATTGGATCCCAAGGCCGTCTGGCGCAGAGAGGACACTAATCCAATTGTCACTGTTCCAAGGGCCAGATTTGACCCCAGGGCTCCGCGGGGTCACATTCACTTCCTGTTTGGACCAATGGGGAGACTCCATCAGGGAGTCTGACAGGCTGCTACAAGCGCTCTCAGGTTACACTGCCTGGGTCTGAGACCCGTAACGCTCCCAGGAATAGGTTTTGAGGCGTCCATATGTGTCGTCTGGGAGCAGGGTGGGGCCCACGCGGCCACAACCCGAGCGCTGTGAAAGGGTCCCTGTCCCTCGGATCCCTGAGGGGAGCCTTGCTCAATGCAGGGGCATTGAAGTCGGACACCTCAGCAGCAGCAGCCCCGCCTGGTGACCTTCCAGTGGGTCTCTGACGCTCAGAGCATCCCTCCGCTTTGATCTGCCCACAGTGTAACTTTACATCAGGACCAGAAGACTCACTATATGGAGCATATGGACGAAGCGGCCTTGTGTTACATATACTGCAGGCTGTTACTGCCTTTATCAGCGATGGGGACAAAGGAGAAGAAGCCACAACAAAGCTTCACCTGTTCTCTGGGCTTTAACAGGATCTGGTGACTGAAGAGCCCCCCATTGTGAGATGACTATAAGTGATAGGATAACAACTGAACAAGCTTATTCATCACAGTAAAACTGCGTCCATGATATTGGATCAAAGTTTGTTTTGTTGCCTTTTGCACGGCGTCCACTGAAAGCGTGGGGAAACGTGAGTTAATGGAGCATAACCTCGCGTTCTCCTTTAATCTCACTTTCCAGGTGATGGATATGTGGAGCCACCAGAAGGCGCTGTCATTAGGGAACGCTGGAACCTGACCTCGCGACACGGCTTCCACTTCTCTCATCGGCGTAACCGACGCTGACGCTCATCACTCACGCTGATTAAGCAAAGCCCCGCGTTAATAGATTTCCTACGGAAAAGCTTCTGACGAGGGCAGAAACGCACTCAGGTCTGAGGCCCCGAGGTGTTTTCCCCTGTGGCGCATGGATCCAGTTAGAAAATGTGCGCCGACTGACTTGTTTAAGGTCAAAGGTTGTGTAACAAGCCAGATTGGTTTAAACTGTGTCAGTTGTTGGAAACTCGATGGAGACTGAGTGATTCTCAGTGGGAAAACCTAAGCTGGCACTCTGAGCGCTGAGCCGTGTTTATTTACAGCATTAGAGCGAAGTAACACAGTGAAGTCAGAGGGAAGTCAGATCTGAAACCCATTTCACACAGAGTCGCTCTCACCTGCGCTGACAAAACCCAAACAAACAGCGGTGAGTCGGTGGTACCTTTAGACACGCTCGGACCCAAACACGGGCTGCAGATGCGACTGATCGGAAGCACATGAGCAGAAAACGACCTCCTCGGGCTCGTCGGTCACATTATGCGTAAAGCTTATGCAGCAGCACTGACATTGATCCAATAAGGTTTTACGAGCAACTAATACGACTAAAAGCTTTTAGAAATTTTCTGCAACATGTGAATGTTAATACTTTGTTTTCACTGCTTTCTGAGAATTAACCAAGAAGCAAACTGTAAAACCCAATAAAAGCTAAAAGCTAACTGCTCAGTTTTACAATACAGTAGGTCCTCCGCCACCACCAGCATCTCTATAGTTACACACTTAATGGTCTAATTAGGTCAAAATATTAAAACATAATAAACAAAAATTTCATTTTATAGCAGACGATGTGCTAGGAACCAACAGTCCTCTCCCACGGCCCAAACACAAGCGTGACTGAAAAGATTTGGAGGGACATTTCAGATAGAACCAGCCTGTGTCAGGTCGTCTTTGTCCAGATCTGGAAATAATCCACTCACATTCAATGGAAAAAAAAAGAGAGAGCACGTTCTAAAGCCGACAAGTCCCAAACGTGTATCGCTTCTCCTGCATTTCAGTCAACTCTCTGTGGTGCTGTTAAAGTTTACATCAGATCTCAAGGCGGAGCTGGACAGAGAACATTTAGCCTGTGAAAATGTTTTCAGTGGAAACGAGACAGTAAAAATATACAGTGGGATCAGGAGGCAGAAGCTGTTAGATGAAGGGCTTGATAAGAAATTAGTCCTGAGTGGAGAGGAAAATGTGCTGTCTTCGTTTTTTGAGGAAATGAAACATAAAGAAAAGAAGATGTGCAGTAGATTAGTGGATCCACAGTGAGTAGACCTCCCCAGAGCTGGAGATTTGATGCTCTGCCATCCATCCAGACCTCTTTACATCCCAAAATCCACATTTAAAACCCCGTTCATCCCTCCATCCCGAGTGATTCTAGTGCCAGCATCTGTCATCACTGTAGCTTCCTTCCTGACGTGTCTCTTCTCATCCTCTTCTCAGGACTAAGCATTATGTGAGTCCATTGTTAGACTGAAGGGCCTATTTATGTCTCTGAGAATTAAAGTGAGCTTCAGTTATACTGAAGGTCCTAAACTAGAAACAGAGGTTGAGCTAATAAGCGCCTTTAAAACAAACTATCACAGCCAACATGGACACGACACTTTGTCCCAGACATCAGTCAACCGTGTTTGATGGATGGACTTCGCTGGAGTCCCAAAGACAGTTAGAGGTCTTGGAATTAAGGGCGTTCCTTTGATAGCACCGCCCCCTAGTGGCCGCGGGAGGTAATGTCACATCTGGATGCATGTAGTAAAACAAACACATCTGTAAGCCACATGTTTACAAATATAATTATGATTTATAACATGGCTACATTTCAAAGACAACTACATGAGAAAATTATGGGATGTATATTATTGTATTCTTTGCTCTGTGACACGTCTTCATATACAGTGCCTCTATTTCTGCTCTTCTTATTTCTGCTCTGTTGTTTTAAATGTGAGCACATTTAATTTAAAGGCTTTAATTTACTATTTTATTTCTGTCTGCACAGTTTATAATTAATGCTAAACGTACAAAGCATTTGCAAAGTTGATCTGAAACGTTTGAGACGGCATGTTTGGTGTTTGCAGGATTCCTTCCTGTTCATGTCTCACTGGCAAATATGTAAAATAATGGGAACCAAACTCAATGGATTCTGGCTGCACATACAATCTGTGTAGTCTCAACTCTCCCACAGGACACGTTTAGGTGTTGATTCTGGGTTTATCACAGTAATACTAGTGGTGCAACAGACTGAGGAGGAGAATCCATCACAGCACGCTGCACTGTGGGCTGCTCCCTTTAAACACAATCTGCAGAACCGTGCACTGAAAACGTCCACGGGAGAGCCATCAAACGCACGGCGCTTTCCCAGGAGGCCAAGCGTGATCCCTTGTGGACTGCGAGGCAGACACCGGAACCACAACAAAACCGATGACAGTGCGTTCCTTGATCAAACAGTGTCCCCGAAAAGGGACGATGCTGCGGTTACAATTTAATAAAAGTCTGATACCACACTAAAAAGCAGCAACATGAGCCCTAAATGTCCTAAATGCTCCAGCACATGCTCTCATCCTGGGGCTGCAGGGCCAAGAAGCACACAGCAGAGGGCAGCCTACGCTCGGCTATGAAGGCAGCAGGCCCGGTCCTGACATGTCACCAGGCTGTCTGACGCCTGCAGCTCCTCATTCAAAAAGAATTATACTGTGAAATAGGATTACGTGTCAAGCAATGCAATGACTGAGCACAATTGTGGGATTTTGGCAGGAGAGCCGAATGAAAGGAAGTACACAAACACGCGTTGCTATTTGTCACGCTGATATGAGTCATCTGTGAGACGACATTAAGATAAGTCGACGCTGGGTGTCAAACGATGGGTATCTTAGCATTCACAACGCTTTCTTCCAGTTTTTTTTTTGTCTGCTCGTTCCCAGGAGAGTATACAGACTGAGTTATGGCCCTATAATTATGTGCAGGAGTGAAAGAGTGTATGAATGAAACGTGCTCCGGTTTAAAAAGCGTTTTATTACGGTTGCTGTTTCTTCAGACTGTGGGCCGGGGAGCGAACCTCCCTTTATAGGTTGCTGTTCCCACTCCCAGAGAGCTCCCCGGCACCCTGGGCAACTGAAGAGGCTGACTCAAATTATACAGAGACACGTTTAGCGTCTGAAATAATCTAATAAAAAGACGGAGGGAGAGGGAGAGGGAGAGATCAAGCAACCTCCCAAGTCGATGAGCTCATTCCCATCGTTCACCGGCGTCTCCTGCATCGTAATGAGCCGTGGATCTGTATGTGCGCATGCAGTCTGAGGGGTGGCAGCGAGCCGTCGCGCCCACAGCCCAACGCTTTGAAGTCGCCATCAAATGACGGGGTCTCGCCTTCCCCCCCCCCCCCCCCCCCCCCCCCCCCTCGGCTCTGACCTTGCACCCTGGCGGGGTCGGCTCCCTCAGCGTTAGGCCCGTCGAGCCAATTAACCCCCTGAACCGAGATCAATTAACCAATTTCGCGTCAGCGCGAGCAAATAAGATCACACAGAGGATTAGGAGGTGTGGAAGAAAAAAAACACCTGATCAAAAGGTTCAAAATTGGCTTATTCGCCGGAAAATAACACAGACGGGAAGGTTCAGACACAGTAACTAAGAGACACAGAGCACGGCTTCCCGTCAGGTGGATGAGCGCTGCAGAGGCGCACGCGCTAATGGAAAGACAAAGGGATGGACACGGCGTGTAAAAGATTATTTATAAATCTAATTTAGCAGAAATTGAGTCGTGGCGAGTGGAGGGACCGGCGCCGTTAGATCCCGAGTTTCAGCCATTAACCGGCTCCTGATGAACCGGGCATTATTGGGCAAAGTCTGTATTAATCACACCCCGCTGAGGCGACAGTCACCGGTTCATTGGCGCTCGCGCTGTACATCGATACTTTGCAGCAGGGCTATGGATCACCGGCCGGGCCCCGTGGGGAGGACAAACAATCTGATTGTAGCATGAATGATGTGGCAGCGCGCACGGGGACGAGGCTTTGTGACAAATTCCCGTAACTGCGAGCCTCAGCTTTAACATCCTCAGTTACCATAAGAGACGGGCGCCGCTTTTGTTGTGACAAGCTGGGTGTGAAAGCAGGCCCGGTCTCTCCCAATCAATATTTTTCACCCACCCACGGCGATGATTGTGTTTAATGACAGGCTCGGCGATGAGAAATGCCCGTAAAGCAGGCAGTGAATTACTGAGGCTGGCTGTTGTGTGGCTTGAAAAACGGATGTCATAAACACTGGCAAGGGTTTGACGGAGAGACAGAGGCACTCGCACGAGTAGAACAGATGTTTATTGTTGGTGAGCTGCTGCTTGTTTGTTTGAATTGTTTCCTATTTAATTGTACGCGGGACGAATGCTGTGCACGAGAGGGGAGGAAGTGGAGAAAGAGAGGGAGATGCTGGATAGGTGGAGAGAGATAAAGATGGGGGGGGGGGGGGGGGGGGGGGGGCACGCACAGACAGAGGGGGAGAGAGAGTGGGAACTGTTAAAACGTGTGTGCGCTCCCTCCAGTCTCAGCATCGCTCCGTTTCTGCAGGAGGCTGCAGCTCCATCCCTCCAGGATCTCCACCGGCGCCGGTGACCACACATGAGCAGCTCGCTTTCCACCCAGCCCGTTCCGCCCTGAGCTGGGATCCCGTCGTTTCCTCCGCATGGATGATTACAGTCCGACGCACATGCATGGATTTCCCAGAGCACAACTAATTTGACTCACGCCGCGGGATCGGTGAAAAGAACAGACACGCGCAGAGCGGCTGTGAGCGGGTTCCAGCCGCCTGCGGGTTTATGGACGCAGCGCCTCACACCGCCTTGGACATGGGACCGTCCGTCACCGCAGACAGACCCTGTGCCGGAGGAAGAGCGTCTTCCTGAAGGAGGAACAGTCCGTGTGCGGGAGTGGGTTCTTGTTTTTTTTTTTTTTTAGGTTTTGTTTTTTTTTTACTACCGGAGCTGTGGGTTTTACGCGCCGGAACGATGCGTCCCAACCGCGGCTTCATCCTGCTCCTCCTCAACGGAACCGCTTGTTTGGTAAGAGTGGAAGTGGGAGTGGGGAGGAAAGTCACACTGTAGTTCACCGATGTGGTTTCTCTCGTAACGTCACGCCTCGGACCGCGGTCAGATGCCGCCACTTCCGCTGTAAAAACTTCCAAACCAACAATTTTGAGTGTTTTGTAGAAGTGACTGTCGTGTCCGCTGCCTTTCTACCATTCTCTCATTTGGGCGCAAACTTTGCATTTATTAGGGCAATCATTCTCCGCGTGACCCTCTCGGGCGCAGCGGGGCAACAGCGCCATTCCCAGCGGACGCGCGTGCGCTGCGTCGCCGGTCCGGTTGATGCTGCAAATGCATTGATGCAAATGGAGGCGCGCATCCGCACATGGAACTAATAATTATCACACGGTTGAGAGCACGCTCGTGAGCAGGCGTCTACTTCCTGGGAAGCGGAAAAAAATCGAAACTTTCTCTATTAATATGCGTCGTGTGGATGCTGTCAGAGCGCGTCGGCTTAAACTGCAAACAGATCAGCGTTTGAGCTGAGGAGATGCGGGTTTACGCGTTAATACCGCGTTTTAACGTTGCAGGTGATGATGCATGAGGACACAGAGGCACGTCCATCCGCGTAAAGTCTTAACAAGCTATTTTTGGTAAAGTAGATTAACTCGTGAACTGAACCCTCGTCTAATTAGGCCCTTCCTTCGTTTACTGTGATAAATTCCTGTGTAAACCTCACAATACAACAGACGTGTACACGTGAACCGGTTCGGTCTCACTGAAGGCCGACATTATATAACCTTACAATCAAATTTGGATCGCCCACTCCCCTTTCATGTTCGCTCACACATTTATTAAAAAGCAGCCTTTAATGAGAAATCGGCGCTAGATTCACAAGAGGAAATTTGAAAACATCCTCCTGCTCGGAAGCCCCTGGGCTGAGTGGAGCTCAGTCGACGGCGGGCCCAGGAAATGAGCAAGCTCCCAAAAACACAAGAGCAATAAAAATATGAAAGTGAGGCCGAGTGGCTGTTTGATGCACCCGTTTGTGTCGGCATCTCTTCAGGGATGACCTTGCGGTTTCCCTATTAAGCTATTATTCAGGTGCTCAAAGTGAAGTAATGGCCCTTTTGGTGATTTGAGGTCTGAACACTCAGCGGCTGTAAATGTCTGCGCACACACGGATTTACTTAGTTCAGAGACTGGAGATCAGACCCGATCGGATTCGAGGAAGACGAGACCACATGCTGATTCGGAATATGGGGGATGAGCGCCTTTTCAGCCGTGGTATAACTAGATACAAGAGTGTGGGATAATAGGCTTAACACTCACTTCAGTGTTGTCAGTGCTGGGAGTGTTTTGTGAGCTGCAGCCTATTGTAGCCCAGAAGGTCTGTGGCTGGTGATAATGAAATTAATTGGGTGTTTTTCCCTCCTTTAGACCGTGTACATATATAAAAAAAACCCTACATGACATCCCTCAGCAGGAGATCTGGGGTAATTCATTAGCTCAGTGACATTGATAAATTATACAATAATTAATAAATTAAGTGAGTTTCTACTATGCAAAAGAGCCCGTGATTAATAATTATAAAAGCATTAAAACACAGTTTTGGATGATTCTCTGCTGTAATAGGCCTGAAACTGTCAAAGCGGGTTTAGGTCTCGAGGGACGTTTTGATAATGGATAGTAATACAGCTGACTATTAACACGAGGTGCCACTTTGGATGTTGTTTATATAATGAATGATGTGTCTTAAATGTTAATTATTCTCTGTATTTGAATGGAGCCTTATGAATAATATAAACCATCTTAGTTGTGTAATTGGCAGCTTGAGAAATTGTGTTTATTTTTGGCAGCAGTTGGAGATATTATTCATTTTCTCACTAAGCTGAGTGAATATATTTCAGTGAATTGAATGGATAATGTGCATATATCAAGACAATAATCTGTATAGTAGATTGAATAGTTTGATGCTTTGTGTCCTTTTGCTGTCAGGCTGATTAGTGGTCATTGCATTTAGTTTCTGGAGAGCTGAAGAATTATTCATTCATTTATTTACGCTTCTCCATTTTTTACTTTGTCTGTAAAGCAGTAACTGTCTCATCAGCATCTTCCAGACCATAGTTTGAGTCCAGAACCCAAAGGTGTTCAGTTTAAGCGAAAGGAAAGGAAGCGGAAACGAATCACATTTAAAAGCTGCAGATCAAATATTTTGCACTGGCTGCTTGAAAAAAGAAGATTAATCACTTAGCGAAACTGCTGGTTGTGTTTCTGTTGATAGACAACTCATTTCAGCTCTAATGGGAGCGTCGGAGCCTCTACGAGGATGCGAATCAGCAAACAGATGCAGCAGATGCAAGTTGAAAACTCCCAGCATAAACAGAGGCGAGACATATGTGTGGAGATGATAAGACCCAGCCTGGAAATAGACAGAGGAGGCGCAGGGCGCTGTACAGAGGAGGAGGATGTGAGGACGCGTGAGGAGGTACAGACAGAGTAAAGTGCTGTAAAGGAAGATGTTAAACATCTGTTTTCAGTGATCACTCCTTTGAACCAACCCATAAAGGAAAATAGGTGTTAATCCAGTTATAATTGAGCCGCAGCCTCGTGACTGACGACTTGGAGCCCCAGTGAATTTGGTCGAACAACATCCTGAATAACGGCCATCTGAGGTGCCCTCGAGCAAGGCACTGAACCGGAGGCCACAGGCTCCGCTCACCTCCTAAAATCGTCCCCCGTTTTGGGGCCTGTCGAGGTGAGACCTCCCTCCTGCTGCTCACACCTCACACGTAGCCGCGCCGCTAACGTCCGCGCGCTAATGCTGCGAAACGAGCACAAAGAGAGAGTCCGACCTTGCCCTCGCCGCAGCCTTGGCGTCTTAAGGATCCGCCGCTCAGCTCCTCATAGACGCTCACACGGAGCCCACAGCGGCTCTTTCACGCCGGATTTTTCTGGAATGGGTGAGTTTAAGGTAGCCTCTCTGTGGCCGTGAGAGACAGCGCCGCTTTATTCCGCCTCTGATTGCTTTCAGCAGGCGCCGGCCATCGCGCTTGATAAGTGAATTTCACCTCGGTGGCTGAGCACAGAATGTCACTTTTTTTTTTTTTTTGCTGATTGAATTTCAGTGAAGACGCTTATACATATTCCAAGGCCTCCTCTGCGCGCTTGTAGGTAATTTCCGAGATGAAGAAAACACGACTTTTTGCATAAACTCGCGTTAAACAAATTAACACCCAGATCTAAACTTTTCCGACAACCTTCATTTGACTTTGCCGTCAGCAAAGGCAGACGTGCTTATTTAACAAGGCGACTCAATTAAAAACAAATTATGCTCTTAGCCCCAAAGCCTCTCAAAGACACAATCTTTGTCATACAAAGAAGGGATCGTAATTACAGAGAATACACCCTAGAATCTAAACAAAGCAGCACGACATGAACGCTACTGTAAATAAAAGCCGCTGGTTTGCTGCGGCATTGTGCTTCGTCATGTTTGTTGGAGACCTGTTCTCCGCGAGGGTCGCTGACCTTGTCCACCCAGATGCACTCCCAGCACAAGGAATAAAAAGGGGAAACAAATGGAACAAACCGATGCTCGACGCGGCGTTTGGTTGGTGCAGACACAATGTGAGACAGTAGCAGCGGAGTGAATGCTAATTTTTTGGCTTCCTCACTCCCTGGAGTCGTCCTCTCTGCCATCATGTTTTGCGGCGTGGATGTCAGAGCTCATGAGCTTCTTCTCTCCTTCTCACTCCCACACAGGCGCCGGAAACAGGAGAGTCATTCATAGTTGTTCTGTTTGCTTGATAAGGGACGGTGTGACTGCGAAGCCCTGTGGAAGCAGACAGTTTATTGTGTAGACGGCATCTCTGCGGACGGAGGTCGCTTATTATTACGCACTTACAGTATGCACCGAAGCTCAGACGTGAGATACAGCAGCCACATTAGATATTTACCTTCATTTTAATCAACTCTCATTTACTACGGACTCGTCGAATTAATTGCGGGGCTGTAGAAGTGGTGCTCGCACCAAGGTCGGGGCCGTGGACCTTTGTAAAACGTGCTAAAGGACGAATACTGAACAACCACCAACAGAGGCCCTTGAACAGGAGACTGAACTGCTTCACTGCTCTCACCTGCATGTTTTCCAAAATCAATCAGACAAAACATATATTACCAGAATGATGTGATAGATAGATAGATATACTACATGTTAGTAGACTACAGTGAAGCTGAAACACAGACAACACCTCGCTTACAAAACAGAATATAGAATAACAATTAGTCAGTTATTGAACGGATAATGAAATGAAATAAATAATTGTGATTGTTGCATTTTTACATTAGAATTTCCAAAAACACACAGATTCTGCCTGCACTTTGAATGCCAGATGTAACGTTTGGAATTCAAACACCACTCATTTCACAAGCTTTTCCAGAGCCTTTGAGAAGAAAAAAAGTTAAGCAAATCATCTCCAACTACTTGTACTTATTATAGTTCTGCAATTATAAACTCTTTGGCTCGCAGACATAATTGCCTGATGATTTTCAATCCATAAACGTCCCTTGTAAATGTGACGTGTGCTCCACATAATTGGCATCCTGGCTTACTGTCCTCCGCCAGCACATCTGGTGTGACTTTCCGCGTTTTATTTTGTCATTGTTCAGACAAATAAGCCAAGAATGAATAATTGCCGAGACATCGGCGCTGTGGGTGTTTTTCGTGGACAGCCTCCATTGCTATCTGCCTGTGGCGGAGACAGCCTGAGCCCTGCACAGCCACAGCGGGAGCGACCCCAGAGGTAGACTCCTTCCCCACTGACCACCCATTGAGGAGCCCAGCGGACAGCTACCCCCCCCCCCCCCCCCCCCCCCCCCCTCCTCAGACTGCACAGACAGAAAAAGGCCGAGAGAGACAGACAGGGGGGAAGCATGCTCCCTGACACACTGACAGCCCTTCATCCTGAAGCACGGCGCTTCCCTGAGACAGAATATGTTGCCTGCTCAATTTATTGTGGCATCGCTCTCTAGGACACTGCAGGGGAGACGGAGCAGACCCTGCAAGAAAATCAGTAGGTCTGTTCACCAGTTCTGTGGAGTACACTGCACAGTTTAAAGAAAAATGACTTGTAGCCTTGGGTGGAATGAGTGGGTGTGACTCCCAGGGGATCCAGATAAAACTGTGCTTGACTTTCAAATGAAGGAATAACCAAGGATGAGAAAAAGCATAAAAGGCATTTTAATTTCACACAGCTTCTCTTGGATGTGATGCTAGTAGTAAATGTTGTTTTACTGAATTGTGCACACACAAACTATTGTGAAAAGTCTATATAGTAAGAAATTTCCATTGTTCCAAGACTTGCAGGCATCCAATAATATTAGAACGGAGCTGTGGGAGCAGGGGATGTGGAGTTATTTGAAGGGGGAACACCGGGCTGTCAGCATAGGTTAGCGCCGCCGCAAACTCTAGCTTCTGTGCAGCTGCAGGGCCCGAGGCTGGCGACGACCTCACGGCGGGAGCCGCCGGACGCTACGCATTTATATTCTCCATTCTCACACAATCTGTAAACAATCGGTTCCGCGCGAACGGACATCCAGCGATGGTGCGGCCGCTTTCGGGGTCAGCGTGGCTCAGGCGTCCAGACGGGGCCCTCCGGGGGTCTTTGTAGAGGGCTTTCCAATTAAGGCGGCGTAAAGGAACCGGGGGATTCGGCTGAGCTTCAAAGAAGAACATTTCAAGTACAATAAACGGGTAATGTGATCGTTTTTGCAGAGCCAAGTGATTTATGAATTGAATTCAGAATGTACCGCTGTAGAATATGACGGCCATTATTTGGATCTTTATTAGCCCAGGAAGCATCAATTTGAGCAGTTAAGCTCTTATTCACACCTCACTTCACAGTGACCCCATGCACAACTGGGCCATTTTCTATTTGTCAAAGGTCCCCTAACCTAAAGCATGAAATAGATTTTGTGTCAGTGCATTAAAAAGTGACATATGACTGTTTGGGAAATGTCACTTGTAAGCATTTTCCCCCACTGCTGACTGTGCAGTTAGAGGCTTAGTTTAGTTGAGTTTAAACAACAGCAACCTTTAAGTTATTAAGTAAGTTATTATTTGGAAAAGTGGAGTGTGACTCTAGCTTTTTATCACCCAGACGCTGTCATTTCTCCTCTGACATTTCCACAGCCTGCGTAATTCAGCTGAGCTCGACTGCAGTTCACACCTGTGGTCGACGCGGGTGTCAGATGTCTCGCCAGTAAGCACTTGTGATCAGATTTCACTTTCCAGTTGGCTTTTAGTTGGAGCTGCTGCTAAACAGAAAAAAAAAGCTGGACTTCCGCTGGTTTAGCGGTTCGGTCGTCCGGGTTCTGGGTCTCGTACGCGTGCAGACGGTGCCAGACAGCGGGTACGAATGCGCCGCGCGCCTCAAAATGCCACCTCAAGCCTCACATACAACCACAGTTCACACGTTTACGGCACAGAGCAGGCGCCATCCGGGTGCTGCACACTGATTTGACCACTTTGCACTTTTCCAATCCACCTCCTTTGCTCAGGGAGCATAATAATGAAGACGAAAGCATTAATCATTGTCTACGTTTTTTCTGGGGATTTCAAATTGCGGATGTGCTGAAGGTTCCTCCTGCGTCCACGAGACGACTGCGCAGTCCGTCCAACGTTCTGCAGACAGAGGCGGCAGCTTTAATCAGCGCCGTCCCATCAGCCCCTGCTTTGCTGTCTGGTCCCTGGTGAGGAACTGCCCCCTACTGCCCCGCTCGGCTCTCCACGCGCTGCCAACTTGTCGATATCTTATAATGTAAAAATTTGATAGCCAATTCAAAGCCTGGCTCCTCTCAGAGCATACAAAATGAGCCCCGGACCCAGTGGGAGCGCAGAAGATGAACCTGTCCAAAATGAGCTGGGTGGAGGATGCAGGAATAGATGAGAAGAGTTTAGAATAAAGAGTCACCGCCGAGTTTATTCACTCCGCTGGGATCTAAGTTCCCGTGACCTCAGAGAAGAAGATTATTCATTAGGAGTCACATGGTTTGTTTCTGTTGAAATTACCTTTTCCTTCATTAGCTCTACTCAGATCTACGCCTGCCAGTAGAATAATTAGCGATAAGGGGACTGCCATTTTCAGATTGTAATCATATAAGGGAGAAATCTCCAATAGTGAACATATTATTTCCCGAAATAAGGAGATGAGACTGGGGGGGAAAAGAAATAAAGCATTGACGAAGACTTTAAAAAATTGGGCTTCCAGGTTCTTTAATTAAAAATTGATGTCTTATTTGATATGAAAACTCAACGGTCATTAGGAAACTTAGCGCTTATTGAACTTGTCAGCTCCACAGGACGAACGGCGGGCGTCAGTCCCGCGCGGTTCGCTGTTAGCTGCTAAATGCTAACGTTGGCTAACTCGATTTCCGTTCTTGGCGCTTGACAGGCAGCTCACGGTGGGTCTGCTGAGATGATGTGATAAAATATTACCACGGGCAGAAAAGACAATGGAGAGAGACACGTCACATCTTTTGGTTTCCCATTTTCATAGTTTAAAGTGTTCAATTCCAGCAGATCTATATAAAATGTTTCAGAACATTAGTAAAACTTTGCTAAACGTTGTTTAATCTAGCTTTGGAGACATTTGGAGACGTCTGTTGCTGACGCACCGCTGTGTCATCAGCCCCCCGTGTCTCTGCCACGCCACACATTTCTCCCTGATGCCCGCCCTCCGGTCGCGTTTGCCTCTGAGAGCGGGCGAAAGGGCTTAAAGCGCTCTACCTGCCGCAGTAACAGTCTGATTATGGCCCGTGGAGGTGGCCGGCGAGCGAGGTCCGCTCCCCTGCCCTCGCCCCCCGCTGGGAGAAAGGTCTGGGGCCTGTGCTCATTGAGGCTGAGTGACTCACAATTACCACGGCGACAGAGCCTGCAGCCGCCTCCCATCCTCTCCAGCCATTTCACTGACTCACTTAGTGCACATGACAAATGACAAAATCACCCTCAACCTCCACCCCCTCACTAAGAACTGATTGCCCATCGCCCACACTTTGCCTACAGTACTTAAGGCTGGGATATCTCTTGCCAAGCCTCGTGAGGCAAAACAAACTTCCTCTGAAGCAAACTTGTGCGGTTCACCCTGTCATGATGGGGAGTGTAAACATGTAGAACCAAGTGCACAGTGAACCTCTGACATTACTGCTGCAGCCCTGGGAATCCCTGCTGCAATTGTAGACCTATCAACCAACTGGCAGGCGTTATTCGCGGTGCACAATCAGACGGCGCCGCCTTCCAGCGTCTTTACGTACTGCAGAAAAGCATGTGAGGGATGCGAATACCCACAGCACAGACATTAGTGCTCAACGCTTAACGAAACCGTGTTGGGGTGTGGAAAAGTGAAGCGTTGCATTATTCTTTCGCCGCTGCGAAAACAACAGTGAGCTCTGGGGTTCCTCCACCCGCTTTCAACTTGCTTACATTGCACAAGTCAAAGTTGGGAGTGTGCTGATAGTAAAGTCTCACTGTACACCTCATATACTCTGATAGTTAAATGCACAAGAGCAGGAGAGTTGTAGCCGTGTGCACTTTTCAGGATTTAGTAGCAAACTCGCGCTTGTTAGAGGGTTTTATCGCACCGACGCCGCTGCAGAACGCGTGACCTCATTGACCTTAGAGACGAAGCTCCTGCCCAACCAAATCACAGGCAAATGTGAATGATGAGTTCTAACTCATATGTGCATGTGTTGGAGGCATCCTGGTCCTTCGACAAGTGCTGGGCTGCAGTAATCATTACACCTCTGGCTCGGCATTATCCGGCTCTTATTATAGCCATATTAAGCTCATTCTAACGTTTGTCTTTGACGATGATTTCTCGCACTGAATACGACACCTCCAGCGGTGCCAGACACTTAAATCTTCTGCTCAACAATAGCACAATGCTCACTTCATCTCTGCTCCTGCAGCCGGGCCGCTCGGGCTCTCTAATGAAGACGTGAGAGGGAGGGAGGGTGCCTTGCTCAATATGGAAACCACAGCACAGAAGAGTTCGGGAGGCTGTCGCTCGGTGGATCTTTTAACCAAAAGGCTGTTTGACAGAAGCCATGAGTGGCAGATTCTTTAGGAACCCTAAAAGGCCTTTTTGTAGGACCCACCAGGGCTATTAAGCTCTATTAGGGAAGTCTAGCCTCTGTGCCCGCAGCCTCTAGCTTAATGAAGAGAAGAAATCAAACACAAGGAGTTCTTGAGTAGGAGTCATGGGCTTTAGTGTGTTGGTCATCAAAGTCATTCCCAAACTCCACACAATAAGATCAATATGTCTCCAGTCCGGAGCGTAGCAGCAGACAGGTAACTAGAAGAGTGGGCATCTGTCCTCCCACGCCCCCACGGGGGTGACCCCAGATTAAGGGAAGAGGGGAGTCCTCTTATCCGGGTCCACGCGCCAGACCGCAACCACATCAGCGGGAATCCTCGCCAGGCAGTTGAAATGCGATACACATTGTTATGAAAGGAAATACACGTTTTTGGAGAGACAGAAAATCAATATCGCTGACTGACTGCGGCACTAGTGAACAAATCGTAGCAAGCTTGAAAAAGCTGCATAAAATAGAAGGGAAACGAGTTAGACTTAATAATCCTGACTAAGCCAGCATAAGGAAGCCCTGGCAGTCAAGACAGTCGATGGATCAGAGCGCAGACTGGGATGCATGCATTATGCATCGTTGTAAAGTCTCTCTGGGTACGCACACACACACACACACACACACACACACACACACACACACACACACACACACACACACACACACACACACACACACACACACACACACACACACTACCGCTGTGAATGGGGAGTTGGGGTAAACGTGAATATGCAAACAAGCGACTGGTTGATATGTGTGTGTGTGTGTGTGTGTGTGTGTGTGTGTGTGTGTGTGTGTGTGTGTGTGTGTGTGTGTGTGTGTGTGTGTGTGTGTGTGTGTGTGTGCTTGTGTTTTGTGCGCTGCCATTCAGACACATAATAATGCAGGATACGTCCATGGCACATTAGACAGAAGCTACCTGTTAATAGATCATTACCGTTGAATAATTACCCATTACTTTGCTCTCACATTCACACACACTTCACAAAGCGACTGCTGAGCACAGCAGTCCTATCTTATCTCCTTAGTCCTCTTCCCCTCCCCTCAGTTGATGTTAACATCTGATAGCTTTGCGTGTGTGCCGACACAGATTTTTTTCCTTTTAATTAAAACACTGGAAGTCTTAATTGGACATTACACTTTATTCTTCAGCCCCCCGCGTGCCCACCTCCCCTTTCTCAAAGACTTTGATCCTCCAACCAACTCTGTCAAGGCAATAATAGACCCCCCCCCCCCCCCCCCCTCCTTCTCCTTCCTTAGGCTCACAGTGCTGTGCTTAAGAAGCAAAAAGCTCGCTTCAAAAGAAAAAAACACAGCTTGGACTATTTGTCAGTTTTAGTTTGTTTGTTTGAGAGCAATTTCTTTGTAGTGAGACGATCTTCAAGTGACCTTTTCTGACATAGTTTTGCTAGAAATTCGATTATTCTACAGGGAAACATCAAGATCTCGCTTTGGATGATGTTTTGGCAACGCAGAGATGTTTTTAAAGTGTGCGCATTTATCCTGCTTTTCTTTAGTGCAGCCAGACATTTAAATCAATTTCCAACCTCGGTTGTCAGAGAAACTACACGAGAAAGCGTTTCCTAATGACAGAACTTTAATGTTTTACCGGATTATTGCCTTGTCCACCCTCATAAACATTGATCAGACTTCTCAAGATCACAGTAATGCACATTATGTGAACTCTGGTTTTGGTGTGGATTTTTTAAATGTTGTTCCTTGATCCCTGTGGCCTCACCAGTGGCTTAGTGGAGGCATGCGAGCCCATTATTAGTGATCTCAGGGAATAACATCAGCTCCGTGAAAACTAGACGTGCTGGATTATTTTCTCTCGCCGCCGAGGAAAACAGAGGAATGCAATAATAGCAATACCTGCACCAATCCAAGCATTTATTAATATATATAACATTGATAGAATGTCACGGCTACTACCACTAGAGGTATGAACGGTAAATTAAGTATCGATTAAACCTTTAATTTGTTTTCTTGCCACGTTTCTTTCTACCTCGCTAATAACGGCCCCTTTCTCTGTTTCCTCCTTCCACCCCCACCTCCTCCTACCAGGTGGCCCTGGGTCAAGAAGATGACTCCTCCAGTCCGAAGAGCCCCTCCCACGACTCGTCCAAGACAGTGGGGCTGCTGAGCGGGCAGCCTCCCCTCTCGCCCCTGAGTCGCTGGATGCTTCACAGTAAGAGCCGAGCTGCTAACGCCACGTCTGTGGAGCTGCCCTACCGCTCCCCAGTCCCGTTCTCCAAGCAGGAGTTCTCCAAACAGGAGTTCTGGGAGATGTTGGGCAGCGATCTACTCAAACCCGACGCCTCCAGCTCCAGGGTCAAACGCCGGCCCATCGTCAAGACCGGCAAGTTCAAAAAGATGTTCGGCTGGGGAGACTTTTACTCCAACATCAAGACGGTGCGGCTCAACCTGCTGATCACCGGCAAGATCGTGGATCACGGTAACGGCACGTTCAGCGTCTACTTTCGGCACAACTCCACGGGCCAGGGCAACATCTCGGTCAGCCTGGTGCCACCTGTCAAGGCGGTGGAGTTCGACCTGGAGCGCCAGAGCGTGGTCTACCCAAAGGACTCCAAGATCTTCAACTGCCGCGTGGACTATGAGAAGGTGGACAGGAGCAAGCGCACCTCGCTGTGCAACTACGATCCATCCAAAACCTGCTTCCAGGAGCAGATTCAGAGCCACGTGTCCTGGATTTGCTCCAAGCCTTTTAAGGTCATCTGCATCTACATTTCCTTCTATAGTACAGACTACCGCCTGGTGCAAAAGGTTTGTCCAGACTACAACTACCATAACGAGATGCCCTACTTGCCCTCTGGCTAGAAAAGCTACAGGGGGAGGAGGGGGAGAGGGGAGAGGACAAGAGAGTGACTGCAAAATTCGATGAAAGCCAGGGCTGCGACTTGTCCTTAATACTAAGTGGCTTGGAGACGCCTGTAGCCTGACTATTATACGATGTAAAAACATATATGCAAAACAAGAAGTACAGTATGCAGACGGAGCGGCGCTGCCAATGCGTAGATACAGCGTTCATCAATTAACTGGTAGTAGAACATCAAACACACATTCTTACCTCAATTTAGGTTTTAAATGCCAGCATTTCTTTCACCCACCGAGTTGTTTGTGAACGTGTGAACCTCCGCCTCAACCCCCTTCACGAGGATTTTCAGTGAAACCACACATTTGAATGCTGTGGCTTGTTTTGCCGGTTTGAAATTCTGGAAATTGATATTGATTTGAAACTTTTCCAGAGAGAATGTGAAGCTTTCTGCTTCGTCTCATACAGAGCTGATAAATGTAGAGAAGCCAATCACGGGGTCCGTCGCTGCTCAAAGGGCATTTATTTCTAAGCTGAACTCACGGTAACTCCTGAATAACATGCAAAATGCATCCTCAGCCCCCCCCGGCCCCCCGCCCACGCGTGTCCACATCCTCACGCGTGACCAGCCCACCGCGGCGTGTTTACCTGCATAATGAAACCGCTGTATATCCTTCAGTAATGTCACGTCAGTTTGAGTGAAATAGGAAAAAGAGAGCGGAGGAGGAAAATAATAAAATTTGCAAGAAAAAGCAATTTCTCAACAAAGATTCGGGGCCAGGGCTTAAGACAAGTTCAGTGTGCAGGAAATAACTAGATTCTGCATAGAGATGGAATTGGCCCTCCATACTTAAGAAGAAGAAGAAGAGAGAGGGGCGGCTGAGTGAGAGAGGGAAAGATTCAGTGAGCTCTTTTAATTAAAGTGGAGAAGGAGATGTAGAGTATGCAGCTCCTTCTATTGTCCCCTCTGTATGAAAAAGATTACATTTTGTTGCCGTCAGGATTCCTGATTTCACGCCTTGATAACTTTGACTGTGTGAGGGAGATTGCTCTCTCCCGACAAACACTGTGTTCACTAAAGTCAGCCCGTTATCTTGAATAAATGAAAATATTATCATAATAATTACATATAATTTAATCTCCTTTAGAACTAATTAAGGTTTCAACGAGAGGGCGAAATGTATTCCTAGAAATCGAGTCAGCGGGTAGGAGGATAAGAGAACGTTCATGGGGATTGCTTTTTGCATGGAGCCGGCAGCCAGAGCTCGGCCCAGAGTTAACTGCTCTCATTAAGATAAATTGCCACTTGCTGGCCCATCTCCTGTTGCTCTCACAAACAATATCAGTGGAGAGCATCGCACAATGGAGCTATGAATTAGGTAGCCTGACATTTGTGCATGGAGAGGTTATGCTTGTCCTGCTTATGGGGACACAGCGGCTTCTCGGTTCATTAACGGCGAACAGTCACGAGACAGGTGTGAAGAGTCATTAGGCGGTGATATAATGGTGTGATGGTAATGTGCTGGGATATCAGGGGGAGATGTGCACGGTTGGCTGGACCTGGGGTGGAGCCAGGTGGGACACCCAGGAGGAGCCGGCGAGCGGCCGCCGCAACTGCTAGCGGTTAGCAGTTAGCGGTTAGCGAAGGAGCCAGGCAGCAGCGAGTGGCCGCCGCTAACGCTAGTAGTTAGCAGTTAGCGGTTAGCGGAGGAGCCAGGCAGCAGCGAGTGGCCGCCGCTAACGCTAATGCTAGCGGCTCAGGCTCAGGGAGGAAGATGCCAGGAGAGGCCTGTCAGCATGCGTATCGCGGAGGGGGCTCGTCTCTCTACAGCGTGCGACCAAATCAACTTTTGGCCCGGAGCAAAAAGGCAGAAGCTCAGTCTGCAGGAGACACGTCTGCACCACCTGCAGCCTCCACCTGCTGCTGCTGGGGCTGAGTTATCTAAGCCGGTGCATTCATATGTGCTCGTTGAGGACACGTGTATCTGTCAGAGGGGGGATTTTTCCTAAAGGGATCCATTAATCACTATAGATTTTATTCCCACACATACACACTATTAAATTCTGTCTGAACTGGGTCCAGTACAACATGCAATACATCGTAGATGATGCCTCAAACTCCACATCCGGCACCTGTTGGAAGCCTGGATGCAGCATCCGTTGCCTGGCGCTCCCCATCCATTCCCGCGTGCCGCCGTCTCCCCGGCCGCGACCCGGCCGACCGGGCCCAGCTTCTCCCCTCACCCCGGCCAACGCCGGACCCCGCCGCGGGCAGTTCCCCGCCGCTGCCCCGCCTGCCCTTCGGTGCGCGGCGCCGACCGGAGCCGGCTAATCTCGCAGAGCTTAGCGCCAAGCCAGCGGAACATCAGCAGTGAGAACTCCCCTCTCTCTTTCTCCATCCATCTGTTTTTCCTCCCCATCAATATCCTGTCAAACAGATGCGCGCACAGGCACAGTGTTAAGACGCGCTGGTTTCGGTATTTTCCTCTCTTCTCTTCAAAGCGTCGTACATAAGCCCCTGGGTTGTGAGGACCGGAAATCTTTTGAGAGCATGCCAGCAGAGTGCCCAACACAGATATGCTCCGGTACCCCCCCCCCCCCCCCACTCCTGCAGGGCATCCAGAGAGGAGTTGGATACTCAACCGTGTTGGAATGAAAGCTGGTCCACAGGAACGTCCTGACGATAAAAAAAAAATAAATAAATGGACAAGGACACATGTTGGGCTGCTTGTGGAGGAGCCACTTACTCTGCTCCTCAATCCTGTCTGATTTACAGCAATACTCTGACGGAGGCTTCGCCCGCTCCGCCTCTCCAGGGCAAATTTAAGGACGGCTGCTGGACAAATGTTACAGGCAGCGGGATGTACGGGATGTTCCTCTGGGATGGACGGCGTTGTTAGAGCAGCAGCCTTACTGGTGACCCAGCTAATGCCAACAGGCATGTGGATATTTTGGCCTTAGAGACTGCAAGACAACAAATAAAGAATAGCAACAAAATCAGACTGTCAAAAACATAAATATACATATATATATAAATATATATATATATATATATATATATAGGTGAAAGCTATGAGTCCTGAGATGTGAATAAAGTTGTATTTAAATGTGGGTCATGCAGTGGAGGTTGTCTGTTTTATCCTTTTGTTATTCATGGTTTTTATTTCCCTATGTTACGCGGACGGTACTGAATCGATCATATGACATTTACTGTAGTTTCCAACATTCTAAGAGTCAATAAAGTACACAGAAGTACTTCAACCATCCCGGGCGCGGAGACACAGGCTCTGGTCTCATGTTTGGTTGTACTTCGTGTGTAGGAAGAGTGTGTCAACAGCGCTGGAGTCTGTTTTCTTCCACCGTATTTGCATACCTATACTGCGCGCCAGTGGCAAAGAAAAGATGTGACGGAGGAACGCGCCGAGGCTTCCTGCAGATATACATGTAGAGCGAGAGGCGGGAGAAGAAGAAGGAGCGGAAAACAGGGTTGAGAGCGAGCGAGAGAGAGAGAGACAAAGGAAATGTTTTGACTAGAATGATGCATGAACACAACTCCATCCCCTAATTAGCCCCCTTTATCCTCCCCACTGATTCCTTCACTCTCGCTTTCTTTGTTGTGCATCTTCAAACTCCTGTTCATTTTAAGATGTAATTGACATTAAATTCATTCTACTTAATTAAATCCCAGACAACTGTTAACGAGGGGATGGGTTCAAACATTCAGCTCACAACATCCCTTTAAACAAGATCGATTAGGGCATGGCTGGCGGCAAAGCCAGGCCCTCCACGCACCCACCCCCCCAACGCCCTCTTGTTCCCATAAAAGTGCTGGCTGCCTCGGGATAACCTTGCCAGAGATGATGAAAGGGAAGCAAATAAGTCAACATGAGAGGAGAAGAATAGAAATCTAATTTAGAAGAAAGCAGGATTGAGGTTAATGCGAAATCTGTGAGAGCAGCATATTGAGTCAAATATGCACCGACACACACACACACGCACGCACACACACACACACGCAGGAGGTGGAAAACTGCAGGCAACAATCATCGCTAATGGACAAAATGTTTTACAGCAAGTATGAGCCTTTTGGTTGTCCAGGAAAGGAAAACAATCCGAGAGCATGGGAGCTTCTTAGAAAGGAAAGGGCATTTCAGGAAGAGTAATGGGAAGCTGGACAATAGTCAATTGAGAAAATAAGTAGTGATGACGGGAGAAGGCGGGAGGAGGCGTGCAAAGCTTAAAATGATAAATAGACATTCAGAGAAATAACCTTGAGGTATGAAAACAAGTGTCTGAAAAACTGGAGAAACTACGTAATGAGTGATTAACACGGCAGTCGGGGCTCCGATTTTACCCGCTAGTAATTATGAGTCATTTTTCTCAATCACACGTTGCACCACGGCGTGTGCTGTAGTATTGCTCTGCCACAGATATTGCAGCCGGCAACATCATCCCCTCAGCGAGCGTCGACAGAGTCCAGACTCAGGCACGCGCTTTCACACTTCAAAATCGCTGAGGAGGATTAAAGCGGCGTGGCCATATGAGAAACGCACAGAAACACACACAGAAACACACACAGAAACACACACAGAAACACACACAGAAAGACACACAAGAACACACGCAGGAACACACACAGAGTCACACACGGGGGAGTCGGGTGTTATCAGTCAGCTGGTACCGGTGTCCAGGCCGTCGGACCATGAACTCGGCCTCCAGGAGCAACTCTGGGTTTTACTAGAAATAGAAAGTTTTTCAATTTAAATGACTAATAAATCATAAACTCTGCCCTATCATGGGGAGGATATGTGGGGTCAGCCTTCTAACCCATCTGAAAGTTTCATTAGCTGGGATTTTACAGATTTCTGTGTCTCATTATGGTGTAAATGCAGTTTCAAAGACTTTCCACCCTGAGAAGAATTTATTTCTGGGGAAATTTAAATAATAGGTGCAAGTGGTGCATTCAGTGTATTTAATTTATTTAAAAAAAAGACCCAATTGCATACAGTAGCTTTTGCTCGGTCTATAACTAGTGTCTCTGTACAGTGATACGATTACACATCAGGCTTTTGTTACCTGGATACCAACTGTATCCAGCATCCTGTGTGTTATCATACCTCTCCTACCTACACACACACACACACACACACACACACACACACACACACATACACACACACACACACACACACACACACACACACACACTTTAAGAGTCTCTTGGCGTCACTGTGCCAATCAGGGAGCCACAGCAAGTGGACAAGCAGGGAGGCCAGAGCATCATGGGAGCCGGTTACATCAGAGGGATAAATACAGAATCAGCCCCTCAACCCCCTGCTTATTTTCATGCTGGAGTGCTGGCCCCCATGTGCAGACCATTGTGTTGCTACACAGCCCGGACACTGGGTGCACCCGCTCAGCAGAGAGGTTGGAAAATTATAGTGCAGTAAAGGGGTTGAGAAGACAGCGGGGGGGCGGTGGAGGCTGCTGCGGAAGAAAGCACAGATGGCCCAGGGCTACAACATGGCGGGCGGAGGAGGGAATAACTGGAGAAACCAATCAGGAGGGCAGGATTTCACAGACACCTTCTCACCTTCACGTGGAGAATATGTTGCGTCTACGAGACACAGGAAGAAGGAGGCGAACACTCGAGGCTGCGCTTCGCTGCTTTGTGTGCGCGATGACACAGAGAGTTGGGTTTGTGTTGTGTCGGGTGACGGCAAATACCTGCACACGCAGCTGCCTCAGTGGAGATTCACGCTGGGCATCGGTGTCACGCGATGTGCCAGTATTAGCCGGAGGCTGTGATGAACACATTGGGGCGGTGATCTCTGTATTAGCCCAAAAGAGAGGACGTTTCCACTTAACTAAAGGCAGCGGCGAAGAGGAGGAGTGATTTAAATTCAGTGACAAGGCTTTAAATACCAGCTAGAGATCACAGTTGTGCCCTTTGGCAAAGTAATTATTCACTCCCTTAGAAGACGATCAGGTGCGGACGTGCGGCCTGGCGACGAGCGTGTTGGCATGTGCATGTGCGTGTGTGTGTGTGTGTGTGTGTGTGTGTGTGTGTGTGTGTGTGTGTGTGTGTGTGTGTGTGTGTGTGTGTGTGCGCATTCGAGGGAGCTGGGAGGCAGCGAAGGAGGTGTGAAATGTTACAGTTTCTCCTTTTTCCATGTAACTGAGAAGTGTTTATGCCAAAATCTTCAGAGGAGAGAAAGGGCCCGTATCAGGTGATGAGCATGTGAAAAAGGGGGGGGGGGTAAAACAAGGGCTGCTAAAGGTTAGCGCTCCAGCGCTCCATCACCGTCTCTCACCGACCTCTCCTCTCCTCACATGCGTTTTTTTTCCCCCGTATAAACTTGAAGCGGCGGGATCTCGGGGGGAGGAGCTCTCTCCTGATGAGGCCAGACAGGGGCCCGGCTCTGGGGTTGATGGGATGAGGCTCTCATTGGGAAACTGTCCTTCAAAAAGTGCAGCCTGACGGATTTCCTGGCGCCGGTGGTGCCTCTATCTTCTCCAACGCATCCTCGGTGCTTTTCCTCCTGGCGCTGCTCCATTTCCCCCGAGTTCCCTTTGTTGCCCTTAACCAAGTACCCCCAAGGCACACACACACACACACACACACACACACACACACACACACACACACACACACACACACACACACACACACACACACACACACACACACACACACACACACACACACACACGCACAGGTTTGTTTCTGCTGACAGTCCAATCCTCACTGCAGAACTGTTGCTTGATAAGTAAAATACATAGTTGGAGGCCCTGATGCGTCTTGTTATCTTGGGGCTGTTCTCTAGAAACTCTCTCTCTCACCACACACACACACCAATCTTCCTTCCCCAGGCTTGTCGCGAGGGGGAGGGGGTGCAGCGGGCTCATCGTTAGCAGCCCTCCTGCATGAGTTCATCACAAACCCAACGATGTGCAGACTCAGCTGCAGGCAACACACAACACCTCAATCAGTCTTCATTTGCCTCCTCTTCCTTGTCATATTTTACCACTTTCCCTCTAATTTGGGGAAGAGGAAACTCAGATCTGTCAAGTCAGAAGGTTTTTTTTTCTCACCTTGTCTCTCAGTGGGGAGATATTTTTCCAAAAGTTGCATTCTCGCAAAGGGCTGCTTTTTGGAATAACTGTATGAGCTGCATCCAGCGGTTCCAGAGGTTTACAGAACACAGGCCGAGACCGAAGGCGTTGGAAAACAGTGAAGTGCTGCTGGACTCTGGCTGCAAACGGCACCTGCGTGAACACCGCGCTCATAAAAAACCCCGCACACAACACTAAAATATGTTTGATGGACAAACAGTTGTTTCATCTCAGCAACATAAAAACATAGCAGGCTTTCCGCAAATGAAATGGGAACATTTGGCAGCGGTCCCTCTGTAAAATGTCTGAATGAACGTCTGGCTGCAAACGCCTCCGTTTATTGTTCTGAATGGAGAGAAATCACGCCTGGGTTTTCTGCTTTACAGCTCAATAAAGAGAAAAAGCTACGAAGGAGAGCGGGGTCCCTGCAGGAAGGTAATTTGAAGACTGGACTTTAATGTGACCTCTCAATGACAGTAGACTGTCATGAATGTGTCTGATATTATAGTAAATTATAAAAAGACCTCAGCATGATGTTGATGTTTAGTTTACATACATCACAGAAACAGAGAGACCTTCAACAAGTTTCACTTTGTCGTTTCCCTAAAGGTGAAGTTATAAAGAAAGTGGAAAAAGCATTTTAAATTTTATATTTATTTTTTATATAATAGGAAAACTAGAAACTCAAAAAACTAGAGAATTATTATAATAGCTAAATTATGGGAAATATGAGATAAGGCTTTTCGGAGTTAGACCAAAAGGATCAACAGAAGAAATCCTGCTGTGAAGGACGTGTTTTTTTCCCTTGGAAGTTTAATGGAGTGTAAACTTCTCACACCAGGAGCCACTCAACGCGTGGATTTAATTACACGGCACCGAGCCCTGCAGCTGTACCAGCTCCTGAACAACAGGAGGATGCACCTGACTCAGGTTAGCGCCACCAGCTCAGACGCACACCATGTGCGTTTTTACATCCAGTAGAATCACAAAATATCAGAACATGAGGCACAGCTTCCTCTGATAACATACACTGGAGCAGTAGATCACAGGTTCAAGTCCCACGTATGTAACATAACCTTCATATACGTGTTCAGATATGTGCACTCACTTATTGAGCATGTTTGCATCCATTGTAATCTCTCCCTGCACATCTATTATTTAAAGTATTTACAGCAGGGCACTTCTGCCATTGTCTCCGTTCTCAAAGACGGCTCCAATAATGTGCTGACACTCATTCAGCGGCGCTGCACATACACTGTCTCTATTCAGCACTATTTTTCTGCTCATTACCTGTAGGACAATATCAGCCTTGCACCTTCTCACACTTCTGCTCGAAACCGGAATTACAACTTGCAGCCAAATCAGCACACGAGTCGCATAAAGCCCCGAACGGCTCACGGTTTTATGAAGTGCTCTGACCGAGCACCACATCATTCACTGTTTTGTCTCGAGCTCCAAACACGACCTCGCCGCACGAGTCCGGCCATGAGGGAATAAAGGCACAACAGGGAGCCGATGCCTCCTGACTTACAACGCTGTAATGTGTCGACCTTCACCTTAAAGATTTTAGCATAGCACTAGAACTTCTATTTTGGCTTTTAAATAATTGGGTTATTGAGGTTGCATGGGCCAGGGGATTCTAATTCACCGCTGGATGCCTCCTGCATTATGATGATTAATGGCTGGATCTGCAGAGCCCACTTATTAGCTTCAGGTTTCTTTCTAGACACATTCATATAATATCGCCTCAGATTTATTTATTTATTTTTTTTGCTGCTGCGGGATTTTCAATTCACGGTCCCTTTTTAAAGATCTAAATCACAGTCTGAGCCCATCCTCAATTTACGCGCGCACACGCAGACACACACACACACACACACACACACACACACACACACACACACACACACACACACACACACACACACACACACAGAGCTGCCGGGGTAAGGCAATTCCTTTCACACTGAGGGATTTCTTTCTGCATCAAACAAGTCAGGCAATTGGAATTATGACCAGGGTCAATGCTCCAGATGAAACAGCGAGTCTCCGCTCTCCTGCTAAATTCACTTTGCAGCCACCCCTGCCTCTCCACTGTCCTTGACTCCTTTTGACCCTTCCACCTTGGCTGGAATTGAGTTATTCAGCGGTGCAGCGATCACCCTGCAGCCATAACTTTAAAAGCTGACCTTAGTGCCACTCACAAACATGGTAGCCGGAGCGCGGCTTATTGATGGAGGCTTTTTAACATGGTTCCTTTGTCTCTGCCTGAGGCCTGAGGACATAAATCAACTCCTCCAATGTCTTTTTAATCCCTTCCACTGGCCAGAAAGACCTAATAGTTATCCAGCGTTAGGGTCACAGAGCTGCCACAGTCGGCGCATACACATGCGCTGACATGTCACTTCTGGGACCTGCCGTGTGTTCTGATGTACAGCTCACCTGAACATCTAATTGGGGAGGGGGCTGAGGGGAGGTCCCCTCTGCTGCGACCGCATGGGAGGGACACGGTCGCATTCATGCGCACAAACACGAGGCACGAACCCTGAATAAATGTCAATTCAGCTCGACATAAAGGTGTCTGAGTCCTGAGAAAGACAGTTGCAGGCAGAAGCCCTTGCAGACGGCTGATAAGGCAGTGGTGGTGTGTGGGTGGGCATTTAAGGAGGGAGGGAGGCGTAATGTGGGAGAAAGGTGCGTGGGCATGTGGGGGAGGGCAGCAGGGATGAGGACGGGGAAGTGGATGTTTTATGAGGCCCTTAACATTTACTTCAGCAGCGTTTCAATCCGCCGTGTCTATTAAGGACGGCTGCTCCTCCTACGTGTTACCCATCCATCAAGGACCGAGAGACGCGAGGTCCCGCGTTGACGGACAGCCCGATATGATGGAGGGAGAGAAAGTCAGCGTCGGGCGAGAGAGAGAGAGAGAGAGAGAGAGCGAAAACAGAGCGAGCAATGGAGGAGGAAGAGAACGAGAGGAGAACGGCTGATGCAGAGGTCCTCCTCTGTAGCAGCGCCGGCAGCGCATGGAGACGAGTGGAGCCGGGGTTCGGTCCAGTCCGCGACGCCACGGCGACGCCGCGGCAACCGCTGCCTGCCCGGCAACACTGCGTGAGGTGCACTGAAGTCAAACAAGCCATAAATAACAGGAGACCCTGAGAAAACAGATGAGGTCTCCGTTCCCAGTGACAGAGTGTGTGAGAAGTGTGCGGGTCAGCGAGGGTCCGACTCTGTTCAGGCGATGGTAATGTGTGCAGCCCCCGCAGGTCACCGCTATTAATTACAAACTTAGCCGGCCTCCCTTCCATTAATCTAAATTTAGAGTGTAGACTTAGCTGTTGTTTGATGCTGCTGCTGCAGAGCACGGGGCCGACCGAGCGGTGACATAATAGATTTACCGCCCTCTGGCCGACTGGAGACGAGGTCCACTATCTGCAAACCAATCAGAGCCCCCGGTCGGACACCCTCAACCTGCAGCCGGCGAAGGTCGCGCCGCCGCCGACCGCCCAAACACCGACTGCAAGACCACAGCGGGAGCGTTTCGAAGGCGTAAAAGCGGGCCTCGTTAATGAACACACGCGGCTGATGATCGCTGCGGTGATGAACAGCTGGTTTGCGTTGCCGCTCGTCTGCCTTCGGCCCTTCATCTTAATTAACGGCACACATATGTGCGGCGGTGGTTCCGCGCGGAGGCCCGGGCCGGCGCACGCCAGCAACATGCACGGGTCAGACGGGGAATTAGCTTTACGACAGATCAACAAGGAGATCGGGGAGACTGTGAGGGTAAATGAGACAGAGATGGAGCGAGGGAGAGAGAGAGAGGACGTAGAGGGAGAGAGAGGGAGAGAGAGTGGATGGATGGAGGAGAAGGTGGCGGTGGGTTAGACCATCCTGTAACCTTGCGGTACTGCCCCTGAGCGGCTGTACCCCCCTCTAGCAATTAATCACTTGATACTAAGCTTACTCAACCACATCCAGCTCCCCCACATCCTAATTAGAGGAGAGGAGCGGCGGAAACAAAACAGCAAATGAAAGACGATAAATAACGAGGAAAGCGAACGCTACTGTATCTGACAATGCAGGGAGAAAACACGCAGTACAGGATAAACAATGCCAGCAGCGCACGGGCAAGAAAGGAGGGAAGGATCAGGGAAGGAATCCAGGACGCGAGTAGGCCAGTTCTTATGGACTGGTAGTGAACATAATGAAAAGCCTGTGCCAGCCAGCATTGAGGACCATCTATCTACCAGGCTGGCGAAGCAGGCACCATGCTGGTGCCAAGGTTATTCTACAAAGCTCAAAGACTGTGTGCGTGCGTGTGTGTGTGTGTGTGTGTGTGTGTGTGTGTGTGTGTGTGTGTGTGTGTGTGTGTGTGTGTGTGTGTGTGTGATAAAATAAAACTGAAAGGAAACAGTGTGTGTGTGTTTATTTTAGCTTAGCGAGTGTTGTGAACAAATGCTGTAAGATGTGCGTGTGTGTGCGTGTGTGTTGGGGGGGGGTGTAATTGGATAGAGGAAGTATGTGTATTGTTATGTTTGTGTGCATGACTTGTTTTCATTCTGCAGGAGCCTTTTTATCTCTGGTCCAGGATACCGGGAGACTTGTTGTCCTCGTTCTTCTTCTTCTCCCTGGCTGAGACACACTTGCTTTGTCCCGGCCACCTGCCAGCCAATTAGCTGAGCGGGCAAAAGCAGCTGCCCAGTAGCAGGTGGACATCCATCCCAACATCCCTACCACCTGCTAATGCTAATGGCTCTGATCCCAGGGACCACTGGACTGGGGCACCGGGGGAAGGCGAGTCAGCTGTGAATAGGAATCATTCAGGCTGAGCTCTGTGCAGAGGCACAGTAGATGGATGGAGATGTGAGACCCCAGCACGCAAACCCAGACCACCGCCTGGTACGAGTCCAGAATGAGTCTGTAACGTTAAAATGGAGTCGTGTCTGTCTGCTCGTGTCCATCTGGCGTCTCTCGTTTACAAGGTCATGAGCACATCGGCGCTGGAGGTGATGAGCAGCCGACACCCACACACACACACACACACACACACACACACACACACACACACACACACACACACACACACACACACACACACACACACACACACACACAAACATAGTGTGTCACAGCCTTCATCAGTCTAATTAACACGCCAGTCAAATCGAAAAGGCAGTTTTAAAAAGTCTTAAATGGCCCCAAAATGGCTGATAGCGTAACAGCTTCCACAGCTTAGTGTCGAAACCCCACGATGCTCCACAACCTCCTCGCGGCTGAAGCCCGCGCGTCCAACCGCCGCGTGAGCGGCACCGCCACACGCGGAGCGGCCACGTCCAGTCGGGCTGAACAGCAACGGAGAGGGAGGCCAGCGGGCAGAGCTGATGTCTGTGGGCTCCTCGCTTCACGCGCTGACTGCAAAGAGGACCGCGCGCTGTCACCGGCTCAGCGGACGCCTGCCATTTATTAACAATACATGAAACACGCGGAGCCCCGTTTGTGTGCGATGGTGTCGCCGCTCCCGTCAATCTGACTTGGTTGTCATCATAATTATAATACGCATAAACTCTGACTAACTCGGGAATAAATATGGCAGCCAACACTCTCCACACCTCTGATGCACAAGCTGTAGTTATCATGACTTTATGACTAGTCTCATCCACATCCTCAATCCACGGACACAGATCAAAAACACATTGTTTCTAGTCTGACTCTGCATCGTATTACTGTCCATAAAGCCCCCTCCTCTTCCTCCGCATGCCGGGTAATTAGCTGAGTCCACAGGTGGGGGCAGGGATGCAGCAGCTTTTTAGCACTGCACCCGAAATAGGCCTGGCTCCTTCCCTCTCATAAAATGCCTTGACCCTTTTTCACTTTTATAGATAGAGGAGTAATATACGGCTTTATTTACGAGGACAGGACCTGACAGATTTAATATTTTAATTCGGTTTTACGACTTGAACATAGGGCTGTGTGGGACTCTTTATGAGCCACCAACATGAATGGATGGAGCGGCGGGGACCACCGGGTGGAGACAGCAGGGCAGGAAATGACATATAGAACCATTCTTCATGTATCACTGCCTAAATACAGAGCATATCGCTGCCTGCTCTAACCTCCGCAGCCACTCCTTCGCTGCATATCTCTATCGTTGCTCCACAGTCCTCCCCCTCTCTCCCCTCGACCCATAACTCCAAAGTGGAGACATGGCCATGGAGCAGACAGTGCAAGTCTAATAGAGGGGAGATTGATGGCTGCAACGATTCAGGGCCGGTACTGAGGGGAGATTCATGTCCGAGACAACTTGGAGCTATTGGTTTAGAGACAGATAAATCAGAAGACACAGCCCTAAACTTTCCCAGCTTTTCATGGCTTCAGCGATACCCTGCCAATACTCCCAGAGTTCAGGGTTCAGACTATTACCAGCTGATACTGGAGCAAGGCACGGGAGAGCTGATTGATGAATGGGATGAATCAAAGCCGCCTGTGTGGGCCGGTGGTCATTTCAAAAGCAGAAGTCAAATTGTTTAAAAAAAAAAGAAATAAAAACCCTGCACCCATCTGGAACCATGAAAAGTTTGATTACTTTTAATGGAAATCAATAAGGTTTCAACGCTCACACTCCGAGAGAATTTTTAATCAAGAGAAATTCATTATTTGACCGTAGCACACACACATGCGCCACGTGAACCACTGCCATCCATCTTCAGAGAAAGAAGAAATAACCTAGATACCCTCTAACATGGGCACAACTTTCTGGTCCCAGTCTCTCTGCCAATTAAAGCATTTTATCGTTTGACACAAATTAATCAGGCTCTGAGGTTGATTTCTAAAAAAACCTCAGAAGCACAAACTTCAGGGAAAAGTCAACGAGGTCCCGAAAGCGCCACATCTGATGGGATTCGAAACGGTTCCCATGGGAACGGGCAAAAAGGCGTCTATCCAGCCTCCGCCCTCCGGCACAGTGTGGTGAGAACATGGTGATTATTGATTAGTCTGTGGGGCGAACAGCTCAACCAATCAATGGCTCTTTGAGATCCCTAAGGATTGTGGGATAGATGAGGAACAGTTGGTGTGTACAAAAAGGAGGGGGGGGGGGGCATCGAAGTGGCAGCGCTGGACTGATTTCTGTCCAACACAAATCAAAAGCTTAATTTATGGGCTTGAAATTGGTTTAAAAGGCCTAATGCCCCCCACCCACAGCTCTCCCCCACCTGGCATGGAGGCAGTGTTGTTTACAGGTATTAGTGTCATCACCCACCCGGGGGGGGGGTGGAGGTGAGGAGGCGTTCAGGACAGCAGCAATCCAAATACTTTCCAGCCTGAAGCGGTGCTGCTGGTACATGGGATGTTTTCTAGACTTTATTGTCCAAGTGCTAATAACACAGTAACAACTCACAAAATATATTATTAATCGTAACGATGATGCTATCAGCAAGAATTAGCATGTTTTCACTTAATAAAACATGATTTGATTTGATGCTTATCCTTTCTGTTGCGTTGTGATCCCTTCACGTTCATGTTCACATCCAACAGTCCAATCGATACAGGAAACAGCACTCGGCTCACGGTGGACCTGCAAAGGGTTAGAAAGTCAGTCGGTCCTGTGCAGCTGGGACCGTGCAGCACAAGCGGGGGTGTTTCAAGCAGAGAGAATAACTACGCCATCAGAGGGTGGCAGCTGTCCAAATGTCTCGTCATTACTCTGTATGGACTGAAACACATCAAACTCGGAGCAGAAGTGTTTTTAGGAATTACATACTTAATGTCAAGGAGAAGGATTCGACTTTTATAAAGCTGGGATGTTAATTCTGTACTTCTGGTCGTGATTCATATCTTTAATAATACTATTTTACCCACTAAATTGATTCCTGGCACCTGGGGAAGGAAACGCGGTTAAGAAGAGTCGTACTGGCTCAGATTCATACTTCAGATAATCACACAGTTTCTGCACAAGGTTAACTGTGGTCGTTGGGATTCAGAAACCAGGCTCCCCAAACCGTCCACCATCCATCACTGGACCCAGTAAGGCCATGCTTCTGGGTTCTGAGCAGTAACTGGGAGACATGATGGCTCCAACGTTTAAAACAACAACAAGATGTGCTAATTAATTCATTAAACTAAATCAGGCAATCTGAGCACTAATAAAACAGATAAAACACACTAATAAATGACTTTGCTCCTAATGGGTTTGCTCAGAAGGGGGAAACTGCAGGCTCCTAGAAACGGATGTGTAACTTTGGGCCTTTTTCTACGCTCAACAAGTCTCACACTGATCAAACTGAAGGCAAAGGATGGACTCGCCTCCTGCAGCAGACTTAATAATTAACAGGACTTTAATTACATCTATAAGCGAGCAAATGACCTCGAGCCCCCAGAGAACGACGGGGGGGAGGGCAGAGGGAGGTTGGAGGTGCGCAGGTGTGTGTGTGTGTGTGTGTGTGTGTGTGTGTGTGTGTGTGTGTGTGGTGATCTGGAAGACGGCGGCAACAAACAAGTGGGGGGACGCGGCCTGATGAGCGCACGCCTGCACAGCCGGTCCAGCTCATCCACGCTGACATTTGAGCCGCTGGCACAGGAAGCGACTGTAAGGAGGCAGATACAGAAGGCGTGTGACTCACAGGCCCGACTGACACTCCGAGGTCCATCCATCTGCGCCCAGGTGAATGGGAGGAGAGGGGCCGATCAATAAAGCAATGTCTTGATAGAGTGTTTGTGAGTGGCTGCATTTCCAGCTATTGAGCTCTCTGCGTTTCTAATAAGGGGGAAGATTTATAACGACAGCGCAGTAATGGCGGAGCACTTGAGCGGTGAGCTGACGCGCACACAATCAGCGTGAGAACCAGTCGGCCGAGCGTCACGTCGGGGAAAATAAGGGTCTTCGAAGCCGCGACGAGGTCATGAGGGTCTATTAGTCGCCACCGTGCTGCTGTTGAACGTATGTTAAAGCCCCATTAACAGGCCACGAAGCAGGAAACAGCTCGCTGCCGAACTCGTCCTCCGATCGGGACGGACTCACAGATTCACTCATAATTTTAAATAAACTGCATGAAGCAATGTTTTCTAATTAGCGCAGTACATCACCAATTAGGCTCCCGGCAATGTTACACTACTCTGCTCCAACGCCACCAAATGCCATCATTTCCATCAGCCCGATATTAGAGAAATTGGTGTGAGATCATCTTTCTCATCGGTTACAGTGACAGCAGTCGCCTTTAATGAAATTAGAGCTTAGGAAGCTAGCTCGCACACACACACACACACACACACACACACACACACACACACACACACACACACACACACACACACCAATCCTGCACGCTCCTCTGCTCCTTCTTTCACTTCCCAGTGGCACAAGCACTTCGAGATCCAATCAATCATACCTTTGCTCAGACGCACAAACAAACACACGCGCGCGTGTCCCGCTCTAAGTTCACTACCCGACGACCGTCTTGCCCATCAACCCCGTGGGGGTGAGCGCGGAGGGCAACAGAACAAATCACTTTCCCCCTCTCGCTCGCTCCATTAAAGCAACCGCGGTCCAAGCCGCATGCGCTTAATTTTAAGTGGTGGTAAAGAGGAAATTAATCTCTCCCCAGGCGGCCGTGGCAGGATATTAATCTAGCGGCTTCACTCATCTCCTCATCTCTGCTCTCTTTGCTTGATAATCCCCTCCTCATCAACAACATATGCAAACCGCAGGTAGACGAAGAGGGTAATTGATTAGGATATGAAACTCCCACTGCACCTCCGCCTGTCTCTGTGCCTCGTGTCCGTCCTTCTGCTTGTTGTTGCCGCTTCGTGACTCAGCGACGAGCCCTTCGTCGGGTGTTGGAAAATATCGGCGCGCCCTTCGCGTGTCACCGTTAAGTTGGCACCAATCTCAAAACCTATTCAGCCGCAATCAGGCTACACATTTGCACAAACCTTAGTTTCCCACCAGCAAATTACACACAGTTAACACATCTAACAAATGAATGAGAATAGAGCTAACGCTATCACGTTCTTAACAGAGCTTTATTATTTCTCACTGCATCTTCACACCACACCTGCTTCCTGCTATATTAATATATATATATATATATATATATATATATATATATATATTTATTCCAGGGCAGCTCAGGCAGAGCAGATAAAGCGGTGTGATTCCTATCGGAGCATTAACCCCTGAACTGTTCTGAGTTTACACCCACCCAGCGTAGCCGGGTAGAGCTGTGCTGACCATTGCGGAGACAAATGGGCCTGATAAAGTTCATTATCTTTTACTGACACATCGGTCAGGGGTCAGGCCTAATCTGAGCCCCGCCGCTTGGCCAGTGCCTGACCTGGCTCTGCTACATCCCTTAATCGGATCTGAGGGTAATGTGCAGCCTCTCGATGACAAAAAAAGGCGGCGTGAGAGAGGAGAAAGCTTCCCCTGGGCTCACCGGGAGAGAAATAAGCACCTTTTCATTGTGCCTGAAGACCCAACACTTAGCCCACGCGACTGAGCCGTGACCAGGAAGAAAAAGAGCACACCGCAAAATAAATATCATTAACCCGCAATTAAAATCCTGTTCTCTGTCCTGACATCCTTTATTGTTCTCATATCTCTGTCCAATTACAACATGCTGGAGTAATTATGGCTGCATTAAAAAGTAATGAAGTTATATGAGCAGAGCTGTTTCCACAGGGCAATCTGACAGAAGGCATGAGGAGATGGAAATCACAGGAGCCGGTGGAGGACCCGCTCATCCCCTGTCCACGAGGTGAAATCACAAGTAGATGATTGCACAATTTGTCTGATTCTCCTTCATAGAAAGCTGTAATCAATCACCGCGCCTCCCAGGTATTCATTATTTTTTAGCCCTTTAACTGGTCAGCATGATGTTGTAGCCATGGCGACGGTCTTGCCCACAGAGCACACAGGGTTTATAAATGGCCGCCCGGTCGCTGTCATGTGTTGTGTTGTGTGAGGACCGCTTACTGTGAGCGTTTTAGCATCTGAAGCGCGTGTTGTGCCTTTGACGTGTTTACACATGTTGCCGTGAGAGAGAATGGGCGAATCGCCCAGTGAGGCTGTTAAGTGAAGGTCAAAGATGAGAAGCAGGCAATTTGAAGTTGGAAATGAATGATGTCATTCTTTTTTTTTTTTTTTTTTTAAACACCAGGGGCCCGAGCCTTCCAGGGCCCGGCTCGTCCTACATAGCAACACGTCCCGCGTGTTCCCGCTTCCCTTTGTTGTGTTTGTCTCTCAGTGCACTGAAAAAAACAAAGAGCACGAAAGAGAAGAATGCCCACTGTGAGTTACAGTGATTTGGAAATGAAATATCAAGTGTGGCCTGTGAAGAGGAGGTAATCTCCCTTTAGAGGGATAGACAGGAGATGAAACAGACAGCAAAGCGGGGGAAGAGGTAGACAGATAGAGACGCAGAGAAGGGAGGAGAGGGAGAAGAACAGAGAGGGAGGGAGAATTTGGGGTGTTCATGTCTGAACTGCTCCACACATGAGAGGAGATCTGACACTGACGCAGCACTCTCATATCCCCATGGATGCGAGAAGAACGGCAGGGTTGATAGAAGGAAGACAGATTTATGGAAGAAGAAATCATAAAATGACAGCGGAATGCAGAGGATGAATCGATGAGTTCATAAACGGGTCGATGGACAATAAAAAAAAAAAAAGAAGGGCTCATTCGCGACTTCAGCTGTCCGGTTCTGTTTTGGCTCCAGTTCAGGGTATTCACGCGCTAACTAGAACAAATGGCCTTTGTTTCATTTCCAGCCATGCACGCGTTCTCTGCGCGGCATCTTCGAGCGCCTCCTCTGACTGTGCAGCGCACGCGTCGGCTCTGGGAACTGAACCGCGGCAACTTTCTGTGTGAAATTACTGACCTCGGAATGAAATTTTCGCAGGCTGCTCCGTGCACGGGTTCACGGGGAATAAGGTAAAAAAAAAAAAAAAAAAACATCACATAAGATCAAGTGTTCAATCTGTTTGGATTGTGATGCGGTTACGTTTGAAGCCTAACGTCGTTGCCGCTGGTTTCTGTAGGTCTGTGGCTGCGAGCGCCATCGAGGACGATTCCAAACAACATTACCCAGCTTTAAATGAGGGAATGTCAGCCGGGCCTGTCACGGTTTTCAGGGACACCTGGCTCCATGTTTTATTATTGAAGATTGTTTGGGATGGAGCAGAAGCAACACCTGGATAACAACATACCGGTACAATGCAATGAGAGGCTTGCAATAACGGCGGCAGAGAATGGAAACGGGTCAAAAAACAACGGACTCTCTGATTCTCAATCAAACGACAGGCCCTCTTGGCGCTTTGATCGAGTGCTGGTGTGTTGCTGTTGAGGGGGCTGCTGGTGGATGGAGGCTGGCGGCGAACTGGTAACAAGTGATGAACCCCCGCTGAGAGATGGAAGACGGGGAAGGAGGCGAGGATGAGGGAGGGAGCGGCACAGGGTAAATGAGGAAGGGAAGGAGGGAAGGAAGGAAGGAAGGAAGGAAGGAGGCTCGGATGGGCCCGGCCCACTCTCCCCCCGGTCCCCTGCTGATGACCAGCACACAGACAGCCAGGCTCTATGACGGACACTCTCCTCCTCTAATGAGTCCCAGTCACAGCTGAACACACTGCTGTGCTTTACAGCACTAACAGAAGGGCCTGCCACCATGAGAAACCGACTGGCTGCTACCACCACAAACACCAGAACGAATAGGCTGAGTCCGATGAAGTCCTCCCGCAGTAGCTCTCTAATATCATTAGGTTTGCTTGCATTTCTTGCTCGGTGTGTACGGGCCGGGGACACCTGCGGCGTTTTCACACTCGCTCCGCCTCGCTCTCGCCTCTTTGCCACCTGCTCTGTCTTCCTCCCGAGTGGAGCCGGGGCGAGTGTCTACACCAGATAGCGGCATATCACACAGGCGGGATGTGCTGGCTCCGGGGAGGCAGGCGACGGGGGGGGGGTAGAGAAAAAAAAAAAAATCTTGTATCATAGAGCGTTCACTCACATTTCACATTCACTAAATCCATTCAGTAATCTCCTTACGCGTGTGACACGGCGGCAGTATCAGAGGATGCTGTTGAGGTAACTGTCAGGGAGCGTGATGCGGGTTCCCCCTGTCACACTCACTCTCGCCCGCTCCCGTCACTCAGCCGCCGCGCCCCGGGGGCCCTCCGGCGCGCGCCGTATCGGCAGGCGGAGGAGCGGCCAAGGGTGTCCTAAAGGGCGTGCGCTCGTCCGGATGCACGCCCGCCACATCGCGTTGGAAACACATTCCCGCACAATCGGCTCCGGCCTGCGGAAGCAGCCTTTGATCAAATGAGTGGCATCGATTCTGCGGCGCCTGATTCTTTGTTGCCGTATGTATATTGATTTTGTCCATCTTTGACGTGTCAGGCGGAGGCCGAGCAGTAATGTGAAAAATGACCCGGTGTCTCTGCCAAAAAAGCAGCGGAGCAAGGCCCGAGCTGCCAGCAGAGCGACGCCTTCTGTCCAGCCACATTACACTATTATTTTTAAGCTGGGCTCCTCTTGATGCAATTGGCTCCCGCTTTCTCCCGTCGCCCCCCCCCCCCTTTTGAAACAGCGAAACGCACACGTGCATACGCACACAACCCGCACGCCATCAGAGTGTATGAGCGTAATCTAGTCCTCACCCGGAGTCTCCTGTGGGTGTCTGTGGTTTGCTGTGCCAGTGAAATGAAAGCAGGCCTCTCTAATAACAGCGAATTTAATACCAGCACTAGTCCCTTAATGAGAGTGCCCTGTGTTTGCTCTGGGCTCATATCCGCAGCACCAGTGGGAGAGGAGGCAGCGGAGGCGAGGACGGGAGGAAGGAGGGAAATGTAGTTAAAATCTCCCATTAGCATCACCTCCAGGGCAAACATCCACGCTCCCCAGGCAGCGGTGGGGGGGCGGCAGCCTGCGCGTGGAGCGCGTGGTGGCATGTGGGGGGGCACAAGATGCCCATCCTCGCCTCCGCGCAGCTGGAGTCCTTCGGCTGGCGGCGCGCGCCACCATTAATAAAAGGCAGAAATTGCCGCGGCGCTTATTAGAAAACAGCACGAGGCTGGAGATCGAACGAGGAACAATCTGGCGCGACGGCGACGAGGAGCCCTCGGAAGCGAACGCGGGTGATAAATGATGTAAAACGGGGAAATGGAAGATAAATGTAATGTTCCTTCGTATCTCTTGACGGCGGATGAGGACTTAAGAGCGGATCAAAGAGCACGACGCGCGGAAGCACATTTTGAGCGCGTGTGCGTTCTTATCTGATGGGTGTAGATAATAATAAATTAAATGCAAACATGGATGATGAGAAAAACAAGAGTGGGCTGAAAAACGACGAGATCCAGCCAAGCGATGGGACTATTAGCTATTAGCTGGAAATGCTTTAACAATTAACAGCCACATCAAGGAACAAAACTAAACAAAAACAAACTATTGCAATCATCTCTGCTTTAATAGGCTTCGTGAGATCCCGTGAGTGTTTACTAAACAGAGTGATTGCAGTGGAGATTTGAATATTTAATAACAGGAAGAGATTGGAGAGGAGCAGAGTCTGGGGAGAACAACAATCCGTTTGGACTCGCTGGGCAAATGAGGAAAACTAGGCTGAGCTCACTGAGTTCGTCCCTGTGGTATTAATGAATTTTAAATGAATTTTAGAGAATAGCCATAAATACATTTTGAAAACAGTGAGTGGGTCGTGAGTCTCTGCTTCGACTTAAGACCGAGTGCTTGTTTCTTAGTTATACTGTAAAGGTGCCCTGAAACCACAGCTGCACGTGGGACAGATGTGGAACCTATCAAGACTTTTGATTTGATAGATCTGACTTTTATTCATTATCAGCTTCTAATTCTATAGAGATCCAACTCACATTTGCCTCAAATCCTCATCAAAAAGCAAATAGTCCTGAGTTCAGAGATCCTTTTGAACTTCCCTCTGACCAGCGACAGATCCACCTATTAAAACATCAAAACACTGTCGCACTATGACCTCTGCAAGTGCTGGAGAACCAGGAGTCTTCAACCTCAGCCCATGGATGCGCACGTTGCCATAGGAACAGTTTAGATATTTTTAATTACACACAACTCCAACCCAACACTCACGCAGAAAAGGCCAAACACCATGTTTTTAAGTTTTCAAATTAAAACTTCTTAGCTTTTAAAAAGTCACCTTATGATTAAAGCACACCAGCGTTTAGGCAACTACAGAAACACTTGTGGGTTGGATTTACCTTCATAATGCTGCCAGATAAAACTAAAAGCCACGCAATCAACAGTAGATGTTCAATCAAAGGATTATTATTAGGCAGTGTATGTTATTGAAGAGTGTTTGGTGCATTAAGCCCTCGGCAGACTTACAGTAGCAGCTTGTCGGTGGGAATAATTTTATTGACTTTATATTGTGCTGAGTGACTGTGCTCATGAATTTCCCCCTGGGGATCAATAAAGTTTTATGACAGCTCATCTCATCTTACTTAACCAATAATTAAACATCATAATTAAAATATAGAACAAATTCAATTTGAAGTTGTGCTCATATGTGTATATATATATATATATATATATATATATACCGTATATGCCCCTGGTTGCAATTAAATGCCTTGCACCGACCAAGTCTTTAGGCTTCAGTGAAACTTCGCAGCCAAATGCTCAAACTCTGGCCTTTAAATAACACACATTCCAATAACTTACATCGCTAATTGCTACAGCAAAAACCCATGTTGTCATGTTGGCGCCATGGAAAGCACACATTAGCACGTGCACACACGCACACGGGCAGACACATGGAGGGAGAAGGTTTTCTGCAGGCCCAGTCCAGGTCTATTAAGCAGGCATCAGGCATCCGCTGTGGGCCAGGTCTGGCCAGGCTCCCAGGTTAGAGGACGTCTCCTCCTGGCCCTCTCTAGCCATCTGCTCCGTCCAGAAGGCCTGCACCACTGGGGGGAGGAGGGGTGAGCTGGCCCAACAGACTCTGCCCAGAGGAGAGGAGAGGGGAGGGGGGGATGACACGCGGGAGCACGGAGGGGAAGGAGGCCGACGGAGGGAGCCAAAGGGGCCGGGCGTGTTTGAAAAGCTGAGCGACAGAGGTGGGGGAGGTTCGGGGGAGAGAGGGGGGACAGGTGGGGCAGGGCAGGGCCCAGGTACCCTGAGGGGGAGGCACGGTGTCGTCTGTTGCCTGTCCACCTCTGACCAAAGCCATCTGCTGCAGGGAGAGGCAGGCAGGGAGCAGGCCCTGGGAAACACACCGCTCGGAAGGTGCAAAAAGCTGCTGATGTGTCATTTAAATGTACGCTCTGCATTCGGCTGTAATTAGTCTTTCATATTGTACGCGGGCGTGTCTGCTTTTCTAACAAGGCAGAGGAAGCGAGAAAAGGAACACTAACTGAGGAACGGGAGGAAATGATATTAATGATGGATTGTGTGGGTGAGGAAGAAATGATTCTTTGGCGCATGGATATGAGAGTTTAATTGGACACTGTGCCTTGGATGGGGCGAGCGCAGGGGCCGCTGCTGATGCAGGGGGTTCGGGAGAAAAATTGGGTTTGAAACAAGAGGGAAATTTTCCCCTCGCTGAAATGAGAGATGGAGCGATATGGGAGAGCTAACGCTGGACAAAGAAGCAGGTCAGGCTCTTCATCTGAGCATTACATTCTCCCCTCTGCCAAATCCTATTCCAAATGAAAGGCCGCCACAGGGATGGCAATAGAAATTCCTCACAGCATTGCATACATGGCTTCTGATCTCTCATCCACAGGTATTATAATTCACACTTCACACAGCGAGAAGCAGTGGAGGAGTAGCGGGGATATAGAGCACGCACATCCCCGCGTGTCTGTCACGGCTACAGCGTGTCCTCCTTTTGTCCCGTCTCGGCTGCGGCGCCGTCTGAGCCGAGCGTGGGGGAACTTACTAAAAGGAAGGCGAAGGTGAGAGCGAGTTTCAGCGGGCGAGACAGCGCCGGGACTAAAGGATGGACAGGGCTGAACAGTGGATTTACACCGAGTGCAACGAGCCTATCAGACGCTGAATGAGCTGAAATATAGCGAAGCTGTAGCGTCTGTGCCTGGACACCGGGTTGACCTGTTCATCCCACGGCCCCTTGGAGACAATTTTGTCACAAACACACAGTTAATGTTTAAAAATAAAACAACTTCATGTTGAGTGAAGCTAAAATCTCCTTTCTAACTTCATATGGACTGAGGTGGTCAAAGTAATTCAAAATGTAAGCACAGAATTAGCGGGCACCATTCATCACGTCGCAGCTGCAGACATCATCAGAATTTGTCGGGGAGCTGGGAGCGTAGCGTGAGTGACAGGACTCTCAGTCACCAAACACATCACCACAGGCTCCATTTCCACCCATCTCTCTAAAAAATGACCCTCCTGGAAATAAGCTCCGAAAGCTGCCCATCACGTTGTCCTTCAGCGTATTAGGACGAGGATCACTGCAGTGAAAAGACACAAAATGCATGTAGACCTTTGTACGTCAACAATGCTTCTCATTCGTTTTAATCCTCAATATAAATATTTGCTAAACACTAGAAAAATCTCAGCATCAGTTGTCTGTTTGAAATGCACACGGAAGCGGTGAATTATTGATTTAACTGGCTGTAAACTGATTCTAATGTGACTGGCTTGTCACAGAAAATTGCTTTAGAGGTTGCAGCTCCTGGAAGACGGAATAGGAGCTCATGCACAGGCTCTAACTTGGCATTTCAGCTCCTCGCTGATAGAGAACAGTGAATCAACTCATAAGCTGCAACTCACACACACACACACAAAAAACAGGCATGGAATTGGATTTTGCGTAATGGGATTCCTCCGATAGATGTTTCCCAGTTTTAACCTCTAATATTTAACCTACGTACTGTATCAGATCCAGGTGTGTGGCATCGCATCCTCCACTTTTCATAGCCTGACTGATGTTTCCTGCAGTAAAGCAGAGTGTTGCTGTTATTCTAAGAGGTGAGAGCCACAAATCCGGCCTCTATTGACAGCAAATGATGAAACAGCTGCTTGATGACACTTCAACAGAATGTTAACAGAAGCCATTATAGTCAGCCTCAATGAAAGCTCTGATTTCCAACTAGGTGGAGATTTTTTTTCGAACACCAATCAATGTGAATTGTTCCTTGAGACACAAATGGATGCCAACATTGTTTTTCAGGCTGCTTCCCTGAATACGCAGAACTTGAGACAACTTCCTAGCAAGCCCAGCGCACAGACGAGCGGCCACCAGCCTCCCAGCCGGTGGGCAGTGGCGTTGCCAGGCATGGCCAGTGCTGCCCCCCCTGCTGTGCCACAATTAGCAGTCATTAGCAGCTCTGGGGAACAGAGGAGGGAGTGTGAGGGGCTGGGGAGCGCTGAAGTAGGGAACAGACAGCAGCAGCATGACGGGAGCTTACCGGGGGCTTCTCTAGTCATTCAAGCCTCCGCAGCCAGTGCTTTTCTTTTGTGTTTGTCTGTGTGGGGTCGAGATCAGCATGCGGTGCCACCACAAAATAACCAGGGCATAGACGCGCTGTCTGTCATGTGGAGATTGAAGCCGATGAGATGGAGTACTTAACACAGTCAAGGAATCCCAGAGGATCGATACTTATCCAGACTTATTACTCAGTGTATTACATTTATATTGACACGGCAGCTCCAAGATCCACCATGTGAAATTGATGTCAAAGGTGACTCTGCACGAAAGGAGCATAAAAGATAATGTGGAAGCGAAAGCAAATAGGAGGCAGGTTAGCGCCGCGAGTCGGCCGTTTCCGCAGATAAGGAATGGCCACATGCAGCAAAGTGGGCTTGTGAAGATGACACTGATGCATGGGTGTGTGTGTGTGTGTGGGGGGGCTGCAGAAGAGCAGCGACTGCTCCATTGGCAGATTGTCCTCTGCCGCGGCCCTCCCCGCCGCTCCGAGCGGCCCCCCGCTGTGATTTGTGTGTCCGATCACACGGGCGGCCACTTTTACAGCTGCTATATCGCCGGGGCTAAGCGGGACGTGGCATGCGGAGCCGCCGCCGTGTGTATTTCTCGGCGCTCATGTGTGCGCACTTGTGCAGCTATCTGTGAAAGGAAGACATTAATTTGCTGTATCGCTTCATGCTGGGACAGTCGCCCTCCCTCCCTTTTCACGCACCCGCTTCTCCCTGGCTCCGGAGCCGGAGCTCGGCGGCGGGCCTGTCTGCGGTAATAAACAGCTCGTGTTGGAGGACTGAATTTAAACCGGGGCCATTTCACATATTTCTGTACATGATAGGAGGGGGGCCGAGAGGGAAACACATCAATAAAGATGACACCGTTTAAGAGGCAGACAACCTTTACAAAAGAGCGGCGGGTTTAATGGGCTGGCCGCGTGGCTCATAAACCACAACCTCATCCGACTGCGGCAGAAACCGGGAGCCGGCTTCACTCAAGGCTGCTGCAGAGAAATGTTACTGCCGGGGCGACGGGCGCACGAGTCAGTAAGTCACAGCCGCCGGGAATCGCACGCCGGCGGCCGCGGGCGCCGGTCGGTCGGGAGGGGGGAGCTAATGCGCGAGGCGGCTAACGACCGCGGCACCGCGGCGCTCAAGCGTCGCACGTCTCAGGGCCAAAGTGAAAGCGTGAGCACAGCCCATTTTTTGTGTCATTACTTGTTTTCTACTTTGGTAGCTTCAAGCGTGCGGCAATCAGACGGAGACCGGCAATCGCATCGAGCGCCGTAGTTAAGGGTAATGCTGAGGTACTTTAAGAGCTGGTTCTTTCAGCCTCCTACGACTCTATAGGTGCTGCTCCGCTCTGCAGTCCTGACACTGTGGTTTACTTCAGGTGAAGCTACGTTTTGAAGGCAGCCGGAGCTCAAACAGCGACACGGCTTGTTGAATCGAGCGTCTGAGGAGAAATGTTTAAGGCTCCAATAACATGCGCGTGGCTGTGACCCACTCAACCTTCATTAATCATTTACAGTCCCTCATTCAAGGTTAATTACAGGAGCCGAATGAGTGGGGGGACTGTTGATTCCTGCGTCACCTCGGGTCGCCGGGTTGGGCCAGCGCCGCGAACCCGCCGATCCTCCGCAACGGTTGGAACCAAACTCTGCTCGAGAATCGTACAAGTGAGTGATCGGCGCGTTAAAGTGTGATGAATGGACATGAAACCGTGGGAGGGAAAGCGGCACAAAGCCACTGGAATTTCTACAAGTATCGCATCATTTAGATGCAAATGTATGCTAATACATGCAACACCAGACACTGACCTCAACTCGCCAGACACAAGAGCAGTAAATATCCAAATTTCCAAGTTGTAACCATCTTCTGCTTTGCCACCTGCCAAAAACACTCTCGTTGTCATTAATATGCAAATATGGGGAATCAGATTTGTGTGTTGGATTGAGTTAATCCCTCCCACCTCCTCTGCTTGTGCTGTAATCACAAATTACAGGCATGCATCTGTCGGCGGGCGAAAGCCCCGGATCCCGTCGCGGGGTCTTTCACCTCGAGGGGAAAAATCCCAATCAACACAACTTGTCAGAGCAGCGGCGGCGGCGTCGCCACATAGCGTCCGCCGCCGCTTTCAAAGTGATGTTCATTTCTCGTCTCGTTCTTATCTCGCCTCTTCCTGTAACATCAGCGTGGGCCCACGCCATGGCCGCCTTCCTGATGTGCTAATCAGCGGGCAATTTGTTCACATTCAAAGCGGGAGAATGTTGGAGGAGATAAAGATGCCTCCGTCCTCTCTGAGGAGTCCCTTAAGATTCAAAGTTAATGAGGGGAACGCTGAGCTCAGCGGATGACGATGAGACACAACTAAATTAGTCCCATATGATGATCAATAATATACAACAAAAGCACGCCGCAGACACAAAACAACAGGCTGTCATTTCTGTTAGCTGATACGTGAAATTACTGTGATCTGGATGGAGGCATCAGGCCTTAATAAAATGACTCCAACATCATCCAGGTATGATGTTCAGACTGGTGATGCTCATAAAGCGGCCTGTGCTGTGAAGGCGGAAGTGTGACGTCCCCCGTGAACATGATCAGTATCTACATCTGTTAAAAGGCGAGAGGCAGCGTGAGCGGGAATGGAACCGACGTCGTTCACATGACAAAGGGGGACGCGCGATGGCCGGAGCGGCATTATTTCAGCTCCCCTCTGACAGCGTTCTGGCTTAATGAGGCACGCCGTGAGCGCCGTGACGGGCGCGCCTTCTGCGGCAAGGTCAATCGGCAAACACAAGGGCGCGCAGAGGAAACAATGCTAGGCCTTGTAAACACGGCCGCGCACACAGGCCGTGGCGGCAGACGCGTTACGAGCAACGTCTGACGCGGCGGCAGCGCTTTTATACGGAGGGGTGGAACCCAGCCAGGTTATTAAACGCGCCGCTCACCCCCCCCCCCGATGTGCTAAAGCGCGATGCCGCTAACGCTAACGGCGGCCAAGCACCGCCGGCCCATTCCTTCCAAACAAACACAGACTTAGAGAGACTGTAGCTCCAGCCTTTTGGCGCCGCCGCGTCCTTCCTCCCTCCATCTGTCTGTCACCACGGCCACGCACGCCTTTCCAGGCAGCAGTCGCCTGGCAACATGGCTCAGGCTCTGAACATATTTCCCAGTTCGGTAAGATATACACTTTCAGCTACAGTGTTATTTCATTAGAACGGAGCATGTGGGTTTGTGTTTCTGCATCTCTGTCTCTAGCCACCTGCTTTTATTGGAGCCTGCCCCCGGAGTGTTTGCTGGGGGAATATTAAAAAGACGACTGCCGTTGAACGGGATATTATAACATAATTAGCAGGGGTTCCGGGCTGGCACGCTGCATGAAAACAGATGGCCTGCTAATTCTACTAGCAGGGTAGAAATGACCGCGTAGCTCAGTACTGGTGGAGTGTTGTGACCTTCAGGCCCCTGCGAGTGACCCCCAAACTGTTACAAGACACCTTCACTGACCCCAGACGTTTGCTATTAGGCTTTTTAGAAGCTGCGTGGGGAAACAAAGCATTAAAAGGTGCCGTACGTTGTCAGGTTACGCATTCAGAAACTGTCTATGGAGGTTAACATGAGGATGACACTTCACAAACAGAGCAGTTGACTGTATTTTAATGTATTTGTAAGGACTTATTGTAGGTGCTGAGCAGAGGCTTCCAGGTTAACCCGTGTCACACTGGACACATCATTTGACACAACTAATGGCATTATTAATGGCTTTGTTCCGCTGCTCAATGCAATTCATCCACTCAGGATTTAATTAGACACCCTTATGTTTGACAGGTTGGATTAAACTAAGTGTCACACTGTGCAAGCAGTTTCACGATATTTAACACCGATCCATATCACAATGTCTCACGAGTCAGGTTCTAATTCTGATTTTGTCTGCGGTTCAGAGAACGTGCAGTCGGCTGAAAGCTGGAAAACAGGCTATGATATCGTATACAAATATATTTAAGAAGTATAGGATACTTTCCAAGGTACTGTAGGTACAGTGCTAGAATAAATATTCAACCCAACATATGAGTGAATGAGATTTTAATTTTTTATTTTAAAGTTTGTTATTCTGATGGTGACGCCTGCAGATGAACGGAGCGACTCAAGGTTACTGTGGCCTAAACTGGTTTTGATCATATAATGAGTAATTTAAATCTTTTTTGTTGCTATAAAATTGAACATATTCCAGTTCTCATATCTGGCTCTGACTCCGTTTAACATCCCAGTCTTCACCCCAGAAAGATTAAAACCACTGCAGCTCAAAAGTGTTATCAGAGCATGAACCACAGCAAATATTAGTCAGTATTATTAATAGTATTACAAAACCATGTTCATGCATTCAGGAGCACGCTCGTGTTGATGCGTTAGCATTAAGGCTGTAGTTTGATGCTTCACACAGACGGCGCTGAACCTGTGCTACGTTATAGGAGCTCCTGCTCCCACGTTGCCGCTCTGCCCCATAATCCCGAGCAGCCTCGGCCCCTGACTGTCATTCCCACACCCTCACTTTTCATCTTTACCTCAGCCCGACATTCTCCCTCCCAGGTTTCAATATGCCGTCCTTCATCCTTCATTTCTCAGAAGATTCCATTTACCTTCTCTCTATATTTCACTGACACATTTTTCAGCCCCTTTCACTTTTTCTTTCAGACCACAACCCCCCTCCACCACCACCGCCATCGCTTTGCTGTCCCTCTCCCTCTGAAGCAATCATCCTTCTTCCTTTCTCGCTTTATTTACATGACACCAAGGTTCTCTCAGAGGCAGGTGTGGATGGCAAAAGGCAGCCTTTTACAAAACGGTTCAGGTTTAATATCTTCCCCTTGCTTTTCATCACAACCCGAGAGCTTCATAGCAGAACTAACAGTCCTCTCGTAATCACATTGTCCTTGTGTAAATATCATGGGTCCGGTCTCATCTTTATTTTATTACCACCTCTATCACTAAAGACCCCCAGTGTGGACCAATATCTTTTAGGCTTGATGTCCAGCCAACGTCAGTCTTATATCATCTGCCATCACACTAGGACTTCCTCAAAGTAATAATAAATCTTTCTAATGAGAACAATAATTATCTAAATACAAAACAATAAATTGATGTCTTATATTAAGCAGAATTGGAAACAATTCATGAGAACATGTACAGTAAAAGCTTAAAATAGAGTTGGCCAACTACAGCACACATTCATTTGAATATGTTCATTGCTGTGACAGTTGGTTCATAGCTCAGCAGTCGAGTGGCTAAAACCATCCATTTTTATTTATGTGCATCGTGGAGAAATCCCTCACAACAATTACAGAGGAGGTAAATTATGCTCAGACTTCTGCTCCATTTACGCCACTGCAGAAACCCGAGCGCTGTGGGCAGACGTTTTCATCTTTCTTTGCTAAGACGCATCATTTTATGGATGGATGAGCTGCATCGACTGAGGAGCTGAGGCTCAGCAGGTAGAGCAAGTCTATTAATTGGGGGAGGTGATGGTTTGATTTGAATCGCCACATGTCGGAGGAGTTTAAAGATACTGCAAACCGCTCACGCCAGACTGTTGGTCAGCGACTTGCATTGCGTCACATCTCCATCCATACGAGAACAACGCGTATTTACATTGTAATATAGTGGCAGCAGCAGTACTGAGCATCCTCCCTAGTGTGTGTACAGTACTTCAATTACAGCTAGACAATAAATCAGACCAATGTTTGCTGATTCCACCTACAACAACATTGATTTAACTGGTCAATAACTAAACTGTCCTGTTAAGTGATCTTACTTATATATTACTTATATAACTTATATATTTGTACTTATATATTTTAAAATGCCACCTGTCCGGATTATATTAATAATATTTTTTTAATTGGGCATCAAGTACACGGAGGCACAAAAGACACATGTCCAACGTTCAAAGTTCAAGCTGTAACTAATCCAAACCCAGATACAAAGAGGCAACATATACATTTATTCATTTCTGTATTCATTCTGCATGTTTTGACTGCAAGAGCCACAGAAACATAATATCATCCCCTTAATATTCCCGCTATTCACTCACCAGTGACGGTGAGTGAAGAAAAAGCCTGGCTGAGGATCTGGATGGATGCGACGGAGGCTGGAGACAGAATCAAGCAGATGGTTGAAGAAAACAGTGTGAACACCATTAGTCAGCTGACTGAGTTGGAAGCAGGGAAGAAAAATGTAAGTAAATAGAGAAGGGAAGCAAGAAATATGGTCTCGCTGACTGATTTTGATCGAAACCTTTATATACTAAGGTCAGACTGACAAAGTGAAACTGCAGGTAAAGTGTCTTTTATGCCTCAATCCAGTGTTTGTGTCACTAAACCTGAAAACTACAAGTGAGAAACCACGAAGGTATCACAGTAAACATGTCCATTATCTTTTATCAATTATGTTCGTTTTCACTCAACTAACAGGCTTCTTCTGCGCAACACGTGCAACGCTCGCATACACACTCCTGCTGAACTTCCTCAGAGGCTGAACAGATGTGTCGTCCAACAGAGATCTGAGCCTCGTCTGCAGCTCAGAGGAGGAAAACAAGGAGAGAATAGATGGAGGAGAGCAGAGAATACCCATCAGACCCCATGTCAGCTGTTCAAGCCTCCCCACGCTGGCGCTGAGGCCGAGGCGAGCCACGTGTTCGCCCGCACGCAGCCATGAGACGCGTACCTGAAAGTCCTTTATTCCAGTCAGCCGGCTCTGCTTTACGGCGTGCATCATGTCATCAGCCGCTTATTAATGGACACTCAGCGGAGCGGCTCATGCAACTCTCAGACCCCTGCAGCACAAGAGCGATTCAGCCTACTTACTGTATGGCCGCTCTCTGAAAAGCGAGTCCGGCTGCTGCTCTCATTTCTGAGGAAGAATTACATGTAAAGGCAATTATGTGTGCCATTAAGGGTTTGTGATAAATAGAAGAAGAAATAAAGACTCGGCACGGCTCAACGGACAATAAAATGGAGCTGCGCTAAAAGAAAGTTCAGCAGCACTGCTCGAATTAAATGCCATGAAAGGCTGTAGTGGAGATTTGTTTAATTTAGACAGACTTAAATTACATACTGCAAATTAGCAGCAATGAACCACTGCTACATATTGTACAAGGCATCATGCTCACAGTCATTAACTGGAGTGACAGCACAATGATAATTATTAATCCCTTCATTGCACACACACCTTTGTGCAGCTACTGTAATTCATTCATTTATTTATTTATTCCCTTTGGCTCTAATGATGATGTAGCTCATTATCACAACACGCGTTATTCTGCACAGCTTTAGAAGGGCCTGTCTTTAAACGAATCACATCCCGCTAAATTACCGAACGAGGACGCGTCGTAAATAAAGAGAGAGGAGGTTTTCGCAAACACACCTGCACGGCTGACGAGGCTTAATCCAAATGAGGAAGAACTTGTGAGAGTGTTTCAAGGAGAAAATAGTGTTTTCTATTTTCCCGTCATGTTCCACCGGCTCCATCACTCTGACTCTGCATGCTGGATTCTTTATGGTTACATTTATTTTACATAAATTACACCCAATACAAAGTTATGCATCGTGTCAAGGAAGGGAAAAAGTCATGCATGAGTTTCCTTTCAGTGATACGTGCAGTCGGTCGTTTGTCCTCATTTAAGTGTTTGCACAGTATTTGTATCCTTCATCATGATGCTGTGATGCACAATGAAATCAACCTTAAGGTCAGAGACATAAGATTTAGTAAGTAATTGACTGACATAATGTTAAGATGCATGAACATAAACATGAGGTTAACAGAAACAGCAGGGGTTAATAATTGGAAAATTAACTAATAGGAGAAAAATCACAAACATGAGAAAAAGAGAGAATGTGCAAAGAAACAGACACGGACAAAGTTGCAAAGCCTCGGCAGTCGAGATAATTTTCAAGTGCAGTACGAGAAAATTGACAGATTGAAGAAGAATCAGTAAAAGAGGGAAAAACCTTTGCATTTTAATGAAAACTTTGAATTGAATGTAAATAAAGGCAGGAATACAGCGGTACATAAACAAAAAGCAACAAAACAGCGTCAGCTTTGGGGATTTTGATGGAATTTTTAACCAGGTGGCATTATGTGTGTAGTTGTGCTGCTGTTACACGTGTGTGGCACCGACACACCCACCCGTCCCGCTCGGCCGTGAGGAGAATGTGTGATGACTTCGGGTTTGGGCCCGTCAGCCCACCTGAGCTACGAGGGACCTCAGGAGGAGGGCAATCGGCCGCCTGAAGAATTCATGAGCCCCTGACAAAAAACGTCTTCTAAGCAGCCGCAATTCCACACAGTCAGCTGGACGGAGATACTTTACAGCTAATGAAGGGTAATAGAGTGATGGAGCAACGTTGCTCACCGTGACCTTTGAGGTGTGCGCAGGCTTGTTTATGGAGCTGTGTGTGGGCTGGGGGGTGGGGGGTGGGGGGGCACAGCAGGCCTGATGAAAGTGGATGGAGCAAAGCTTCTTGAAGGACAACTGACCTCATACATCACGCTGGCTTCCCTCTGCACAGGGGTGAAATGAGGGATTTTCTATCTTACTCCGCAGGTAACCCCGGACTCTTCAAGCAAAATATAGTGTGTTGCCTCCTCCCAGCAGCTGCGCTGCATCCCGAAAGCTTCATTTAACACAAGAGGCATAAATATCCAGAAGCCTCCACGTCTGTGCAACTAAAATGAAAGGGGGGTTAAGATGTTAACAGGAAACTCAAGTCACTGGACAGATTGTGGCTTGAAATACTTATGACTGAAGCATAAACCAAATACACAATGATTTATGCACATTTTATTCCTTTAATGTGAAGTACACCTCACTAAACAATATATATATATATATATATAAAGCAAACATCTTAAATGGGTATTGATCCTAAAGCCAAGGTCCTGGGTTTACTGTACCAGAACCAGACACGAGCACAAAGACCCAGACTCGTGTCTGTAGACAGGTTCACATACATCCCCTAAATCTAAGAAGGTCAAGCTACTGTGGGTCTGGGCTTGTTTCCATGACACTGGCAGCCCAGAGTCTGCACCCTGACTATCAATCAACACCCTAACCACACGCCGTATGTATGTGCTGTGTGCATAGGTAAGAGGGGAGCGAGGAGTCCGTTTCTTCTACCTGCGTGTTAGTAATCCGGGGCTCAGCAGCACCTCATCACAGCAAAAACTTGCTGATTAGCGGCAAAATTATCCCATTAACAGAAATGATTCTACAAGCGTCGGCATACAAATGAGTCACTTACAAAAGTTTAATCTGATACAACTGCAGAACTTATTAAATCATTTAATTGTGAGAATTAAGTGGGCTAATTTGACCAACCATCACTAATCACAAATGACAATAGTATCGCCTCGGGGGCCGAGCGCCGACTGCAGACTCGCGTTTATTTATATATTTGTAAAAGGACAGAAGAGTGCGTGTGAGGGAACGAGATAAACCGAGCAACCGCTGAAGAAAAATACTTGGAAAGACACAAACACACAGCAGAAATACTGTAAGTGTGTGGATGTGTGCGATTGATTGGTGGCGTCGGGTCGGAGCTAAGCACCGTGACGATGGGAATAAAGGAACAATTGCTGCCTGGTGAAGCAGATACACATGCTCAAAACAATGTGAGGCTCAGGGATGATAACGGTGGAAGTAGTGGACTGTGATTAATCAGTGACAGCCAACCACTAATTACAACCTCCAATCAATTACCTCAGTGCTCATTATCTAGTCAACACACCACCTGGAGAGCACTAATGCGCTTTACTTGCTGTGGGCAGAACCAGCATATACACTTGTCTCATGAACGCACTGACACTGAATGGAGAGAGCTGCCACGAAGGAAATGCGACCAGTGTGTGTGTGTGTGTGTGTGTGTGTGTGTGAGAGAGATCCTGTGTGTTTTGCTGGATTCATGCATGACTGAGGCGGCGAGTGAATAATCCTCCAGATGTATTAATGTATTGTGTCTTCAGAAAGAAAGGTGAATATGCAAACGTGTGGTGTGGTAAAGAGAAGAAAAAATAAAAACGCATCTGCGGTGGCCAGGAGCCTTCAGCCTTCGCTTTACATTTTAAGCGAAAATAAAGATTAAAGCTCCTTCTCCCAGCAGCTCTCTAACGGAGCACAACCCAATTACACCTCACTGGACCTGCACCTCGAACCAAGGGGGAAGAACAGACAGAGGTGGAGGGAAGAGAAAGGGAGAGACGAGCGGGAGTGAAGATGAGGAAGGCTGGAGGGAGGGATGGAGAGGTAGCCGACCATGAGAGAGGGGGGGAAAGGGCGCGGAGGAGATATTGGCTGGAAGACGGGGTGAGAGTGGGAGGGTGAGGGAAGGGCAGAGTTGGAGGGGTGAGCGAAATGCAAAGGAAAGTGTTGAGAACAGAATGTGAGAAGAAAGCAATGTCAGCCTTCGCCTCGGGGGGTCAAACGCCGAGCTGGGCTAAAAGATGGGACAAATGGCGCAAAGAGTTGACGGAGAGAAAAAAAAACCATGAATCATGCTTCGTGACGCCGCGTTTCACAACCCAACTGCTCTGTGACTCTTCATATCGCAACGCGCCAGTGAGAAGAAAAGTACATCACAGGCTGCTTCCTCCAGACGAGGCGGGTCAGCTCGCCGACCACCTGCAAGCGTTAGCGCCATTTAGCAAGCGTTAGCGCCGTTTAGCAAGCGTTAGCGCCATCAAGCTAATCCATCAAAGCACCGAAAACAAGCGGGTTCTCCTCACTCGCATCTGCGGAGCTGGAGAAACATCTGCCTCAGCTGGACGCTGGCGTTAGCGCCGTTTAGCAAGCGTTAGCGCCGTTTAGCAAGCGTTAGCGCCATTTAGCAAGCGTTAGCGCCATTTAGCTAAACCATCAAAGCACCGAAACAAGCGGGTTCTCCTCATTCGCATCTGCGGAGCTGAAGGAACATGTGCCTCAGCTGGACGCTGGCGTTAGCGCTTTTTAGCAAGTGTAGCGTCGTTTAGCAAGCGTTAGCGCCATCAACTACTGTAACCATCAAAGCACCGAAACGTTTGCGGCTCACGGTTCAGCCAACATAAGACTCGCATTATTCTCTCTCTCTCTATTATATATATTTAAAAAATATATATTTATATACTATATAATTTTTTTTTTCTTCGAAAGTTGCAAGTTTGCTCCTCTGTGAATCTTCAGTGACAGAATCATCTGGACAAACTTTTAGAACACGGGCGATGGTCGTTACCTGGTTATTAAGTTCTACAACCAAAGCGTAAGATCAACATCTCAATCATTACATTTGCTGTGCCGTATTAAGACACGCCGCTAAAAGCAGGCGTAATATTGCTCGACACTACAAATATTTTTATATCTGCGCAATCGACTCAAACTGCATGACTGGAAACTGTCGATATGCTATTGATCGTGTACTGTGGGAGGAGAAGAATAACGGTTCATGTGTGTGAAGTGCAGCCAGCAGGAGCTTGAATTAAGGTCTGTTTCCCTCAGCATGTGGAGCCTAAAGGCTAAATAAATAAGGTGGGGGTCGTCGCGCCCTGAACCTTTGGCCCTTTGGCTTCGCCGGAGCAGCGCTGCAGCCTCAGCTCCTGCAGCCGACACCAACTCTGGAGGGTGAATTTTAATCAGCGTTGCGCCGGTGGTTGAGGCCGTGCATCATGCTTAACGAGGCTAAGAGAGGGCTCTCATTTACTCACGCGCAGGTAACAAATGGACCTCGGCGCTCGTGAGACGAGCCCGGCTCTGGTTTCCCTGCGACGCCCTTCAGTGTGCAGCTCCTCCGTCGCCTAGTTCACACTTTGTATTGCCTCACATTCAGCCATTTACACTAAAAGCAAATGCTTAGACTAAAGCCTCAATGCTTAAACTTCTTGTAGCACAATGTCAAACACAATGTAACCATAGCTTAAATCATTGGGAAAACACTCTGTTCAAAAAGTAGTGCACATCTGGTAACTGTAGTCACTCACACACACACACACACACACACACACCTGAAAAAACCTGCACAAAAAACACAACACCAAACAGTCTGAGCCTCAGCACTACAAATAGGCCCCAGGTCAGACGTGTGGAGAACTATGCAAACATAGATGCAATGAGAGTCAGAGTGAGAGGAGGAGAGAGAGAGAGGAGTTGGACGTGGATACTGTATGCACTTGTGCAGCACAGACCAGAGCAGCCCAGGTTTACGTGACTTTCCAATGTCCAGCTCTGGTCCAGGATTGGTTCAACAACCAGAACCAGTTCACAGTTTTATACCTCCCCCTTACAGCCCCTTTCTAAATGCAATTGAGATGGTGGAAAGTATATGATCAGCAAACATACACCCACATGACTCTCCTGCAAGCAGTGAGACATTGAGAAGGAGACCTTGTGTGTGGATTACACACACTAGGCCATATTTTCCCTGATGCCCGTGCGGACATCGCCTGTGATGGGATGAGGTCTTGTGGACAGACCCACAAAGGATCCATAACCCCCCACCACACACACTGTTTCTTCTGGATCTTGTTGATAAATTTCTGTAAGAATGTTTGTTTTGTGTGTGAAAACTATTGTTTGATTACTGCAGAGTCTGAGCAAATTAGAATTAAAAATAGAAACACAAAGACTGGAGTGTTTTATATAAAGTTCATCAGTGTTGCTGGTGACGAAAAGGGTCATTTAATGGAGCTTGTGTGTAAGGTTTTGTTGCAACAATTAGATTTTTAGAAAGGAGTGTTAAGGTTTGATTGCAGTGTTTCATTTGGGCAAAGATGTAGGTTGTTAATCTCCAAATCATCATTTCTGATTGGCTTGTGTGTTGAGTTTTGACATAATGAGCTACATTTTGCAAAATGTGTGTAAGCAATAGACAAGAAACGCCTAAATATTTCCCCTACAAAGGTTTCTACTTTGTTCTTGTGGACTTTTTGGTAGGAGCTTGTTAAATTGTGTTGTGTTTATAATATATTTGAGCCAATTCAACATGGATTTGCTTTATTCCAAGCTGTCAGCGTGTCTGCTAGCAGCGTGTGTATTGCTCTTGTAAAAGTGGCAAACTGTCAGATGAGACATTTCATTTTATGTTTTTAGGATTTTGTTTTTTCACAAAGCAACATAAAAATGTTTTTTATGTCATGCAAATGTGGCAAGACGGCGCTGTCTTTGCTGATTGTCGCCTTCGCTCTTTTTAGATTGTTTAATTACTTTGTTTGTAGGGTTTCGGCCTCTGGGGAGGGCAGTGTTGCATCTGGCGCTATAATTATCAGTCCAGGTTATGTTCATGGTCCCCAGTGGATGAAGCTAACCGCGTCAGACTGGGGGAAGTATCTCAAAAAACACTGGAGGAACTGCCATAAAATTTGGTGCAGATATTCACGCCCCCCTTGGGAAGAACTGTAATAACTTCCTGAGCCTTATCTAGCGTCACTGAAAGTCATAAATTGCATGTGTTCAATACTTTAGTTTATGGTCAAATATCTCAAAACCAAGTCACATTCCCTTTAACCTCAGTTGTTCTTTGTGGTCAGCAGTGAATAGTAAAGTACAGCATGCTAGCACCCTGTAAAAGAATGGATAACGTATTACTGTTCAGCAGGTTAGCATTAGCATTTAGCCCAAGGGGCCACTGAGCATGTGTTAAACTTCAGACAGCAGCTCTTTGCTTTGTTTAGCAGTAGATTGTGTTATGATTCATATTTGTCTACTAACATTATGTGGAACTACTTAAAATAAATAATATTATTCATTATGTTCCGCCCTTTACATATATACGTCTACTATTTGACGTTGATTTGAGTCCCTTAAGAACATTAGCACCTACAGCACATTTGTCCTGGTTCTACAAGGAAAAGCACAGAATACGAGTAGGAGCACAGTGAAAAGTAGCATGTTGCCGTATTGCTATCGCTTATAGACAACTTTTCAAGAGAAACTACAGCCGACTTATTACCCTCAGCCCAGAGAGGCCAGAGAACTCTACCCACACAGCAAGAAATTAGGGTTCCACATTAACCGTTACCGTGACTACTGTCTGTAAACCAAATTGCACCTGTGGGAGATTAAACCTCTGCTCTAGCTCCATTCCTCTCTTCTAATGTGGGCTGCAAAAGGCTCAGGGCCCCATTTATTTTTCATTCACATCTTCAGCCCTATTTGGACAGGATTACAGTAATACTCCAGTGGACAGGGTGTAGTGAAAATATTTCCCATGCTACTTAGTAACTGGGCTAATAATTCCAGACGGTATTTGGTCATTACTGAAGTACATGCTGTGACTTTCACAAGAGGGATGGGTTTATTTTATAACAAAGATTATGTTACCCGATAATTAGCAGCCGTCTTACAACTAAACCCATAATGTGTCTGAACGGATTTAAAATCACTAATCAGATAAAAATCCAACTTAAAACAAACATAATTTGAATAACCTCGCAGGACTGAAAACAGACAGGTTTCTTTCATTTTCTACCCTTTCTTGCTTCATCTCTCTCTCTCTCTCTCTCTCTCTCTCTCTCTCTCTCTCTCTCTCTCTCTCTCTCTCTTTGTCGCGCTGCGTTGTCCTGATGAGTTCAACTCCATCACTCCGTGGCTCCACAGGTCTCATTACGGCGAGGCCGGTAGGGAACATTCTAATAAACAGATGAAGATGACACTCTTACAGCCCATGCATAGACACACAACCTTGAGAGAGATTACACCTGGGGCGAGTACAAAATAAAAACCTTTCACTTGATTATTTCAGGCAAAATAAATCACAGCCCTCAGACACACACTCCAACCTCTGAGCAAAAAAAAAAAAAAGCAAAGGAAAGCAATACAATAGCGTTCGCCATCTTGAGAGCGCGAGCAAACATGCGGCCATAGATAACAAAGATGCTTGTTAAGAAAAAAAATGGATGCGTGGACACATGCACATTCAAACACACACTCACTGATGAAACACATACACTCATGCACCTTCCTCTGTTGCACAGTGCACAATAAGTCTTGCTTCATTAAAGCCAGATCTCATCCACTATCAGTTTACAACCACAGAAGTCGTTTGAACCGCCGGGGAAATACAATTCCATTCCGTTTCGGGGTTATCTTAATATATGAGCCTGTCTCCACCACATTGGTCTGTGGTTATGAGCCGGGCAAACACCCACAGCACCGCAATATTGCACCTGCACAGTCACAGGACGGATTGATGCACACAGAGCAATTAGCAGCTTGTGTTTATGTGTGTAATTGTGTTTGTGTGAGACTCAGCTCCCACGTCTGCTCTTCCTTCGCCCCTAATTTCTTCATCCGGCGTTATTAGCCGGCAGTTCACCGTGGATCACAGCTTGTTTGTCCCTTAATCCTCAGGACAGTCGTCACAGAACGGACTGTTCTCCTGAAGAGGCGTCTGCTGAGAACCCAGAGCAGGTGGGCTAAAGTATCAACGCTGCGACCGCCAGTCAAAGTAAATACTTTTATGAGATTTAACTTGCTCAGACGCAGTGGAGCCGCAGCAGAAAGACAAATGGGGTACAAAGAAGACAAATCTCCCAACGCCGTCACTGTCTGAGGTGCTCCAGCCATCCATCCTCCATCACGCCTTCATTCACTATCTGTCTGGCCCTATCCCACCTGTATGACACCCAATCACTCTTCATCCCCCCAGCCATCCATTACCCCTGTCACTTCATCCTTCCATTTCTCTGCCCCAAGGTCTGAGCTTCCCTCGCCTGTCACAGACGATGCCATCTGAGTGGATTACTTGGGATATGATGAGGAATATGTGCTCAAATCCATCCTAACAACGGTTGTAATATGCAGTGTGATGGTGATAGTGACTCCGACACAGATTGCAACCCTACCTCAACACTTAAACATGAAATAAAAACAATTACCAAAGCTCATTAAATGTGATCAGTGACTGAAATTTGAATTAAAAACGAGCAGCAAGTCGTCAGAAAGTGTTGGGTTGGAACAAGTAAAACGTATTGAAAACTAAGACAGTGCTACTAGTGTTGTTGAGCTTTTCTCGCCTTTATCTCGCGGGTTTCCTCAGGACATAAAAGAAAATAAAATGTTCTAAATGAAATTACCCCAATCATTTATTCATAGGGAGGATTTCGTGGGTGGCGTTCGTTCAACGGCACTGAAATCAGAACCCAGGGAGGCTCAGACCCAACAGTGTCCTCATCCTCCCCAGACCAGCAGGCATCAATCTGTGGCCGGCACTTCCTCGTCTTCGGAGATGGTGGAGTAACACATACCTAGGAATCCTCACGCCCCCCCCTCGCAGTGTAAAACGACAAGGCGAGCTAGCGAGGAAGGAGTGACACTCATACAGCATGCATCACCACCGAGGACGCCTCTCCACATGCGGCGCTCCATCCATCTCCCTGCCTGTCGCATCTAAGGCCGACGGAGACACACAGACGCACACGGGCGCTCGGCTCTACGCCGCTGCACAAGCTGACTATCAAAGGAAAAAAAAAAAACACAACACCCTAATGCCTCAAATTCCAGCTCATATGAAGAAGGTCACACTGGCAGACCCGACTTCAGTTAACAAAGCCTCCTCCTATCTCAGGGACAGTCCTAAAAAAGCACATTGTGCTGACATGCATGCCCACTCAGAGAGCACCATATGCCTGCTAACACACACACACACACACACACACACACACACACACACACACACACACACACACACACACACACACACACACACACACACACACTGACCTTTACAGGGAAATTCTCAAACTCTGAAATATTGGCTGCAGGCTTAGTTGAGGGTTATCATGCATTATAAAATGTAAGCTATCAAATCCTGTTCTTTTTCTGGCTTCAGCTCGATTCCACATGTAACTAAGTGGGAAATAACTCAAATTTGACTAACAACCAAAGGCGCTTTCCTTATTATTTATGTATATTTTGAGTTAAACAAAAGTTCAATACACAAAATACTGTAAGTGTAAATCCATAATACATGTGTATTATTGCTGGAAGAAGTTAAGGCTGCACAAAATAACAGAACTTGAATTTACAAACATAGATTATTGTCTTTGGCCCATGTAATATATACAGTAATCAATACACACACACAAATACACTGTTAACACACTCAGTGTGTAAGTTCACTTGAATACCTTTACTTGAAAAATGCCTAAAATAACTGAACTGTAAGTTCTGTTATTTTATGTCTTATTAAACTTGGCAACACTGAGTCGCCATCAAAACATGACCTCAGCATTTCTAAATGCTGGGACTGCTTAATCGAGCTTTCATGCACTCCATAGACTTCTACCATGCACAATGTGGCTTCCCATCCGTTTGATGCGTGCCAAGGAAGAACCCAGAGCGTCCCTGAGGACGGCTGGTCAGGGCCGACTGTTTGATGAGGAGCGCTTTGCAGGGCTCACGGATGAGCTTCATTAAAGCCCGCTGGGCCTCGGCTTTGGTCAACACAAAGAACTCCCTGTGTCCAGGAGCGAGGTCCGACTCTCTGAAGTAATTACAACCTATCTGTTCTTTAAGCGAGGCCGCGGAGAAGTCAAACAGGCCCGCGACCGCGGTTGAGTCCACACGCTGCACAGCTGCATGCGATGGGGCGAGGTGAGCAGCACGGGCACCGGGGACGCAACTTTGATCACGACAGGATTAAACGTGAAACAGAAACGTGTTACTCACTCACACTGATCCGGCAGCGAGTTGAAAGAGGCTGTGCATTAATGACTCGCTAACTGGCCAAATCACATAATTAGATATAAGGACATCAAAGACAGAAAAGACACGACAGGCAGGGGAGACATTCACGTTGTCTGCGTTTCACAGGTTCAGAGGCCAGAACAATGAGAATGGTGTTTACTGTACTTAAATGGGCTTTGTCTTTAAAGAAGGGTAGAAATGTGCTACGAGTAGACAGGGTATAACATAACCTAACATATAATAATAATAATAATAATAATAATAATAATAATAATAATAATAATAATAATAATAATAATAATAATAATAATATGATGATGATGATGATGATGATGATGATGATGATGATGATGATGATGATGATGATGATGATGATGATGATGATGATGATGACGATGATAATGATGATGATAATAATAATAATAATTTCTCACTTCCTGTTCCAGTATGATTCTCTTACCTCTGATGCCATCTCATTCTTTGTTTTGTTCAGGTCAGAGGTTTCCTTTCATGTTCTGACCTCTCCAGCACCAAAGTGTAGGCCCTGCAACCCATAAATAACCAGGTTCACATCTCAGTATTCACCCCCATCGTGAATCCTGTATTCTGCTCTGTTCCTCTGTGTGTAGGGAACAATAGGCCTTTGCGACCAGGTGGGGGTGAGAGTCAACCACAGACTTCCAGCCTGATGTCCCCTTCATCCGCCGCCTGCTTATGGGAAGGAAGGCACAGGGAGGAGGTTGAAAATGAAAGAGGAAGGTGAGAGAATGTTGAAAGAAAACAAACTACATGGACACACAAATAGTGGAAAATGAGGACACACACAGTTCAGCTCCTCAAGAGTTTGGGATTATGTGACTCCATCTGTGTGGAGTACAGCTCTGAGACATTAAGGATTTGTCATACCAGCTGGCAGAGCTGTTATTTACTTTATATTTTTAAATATTTAACCTCGCAGGTCGCTTTGGAGGAGAAAAACATCACAGGAATATAAAGGCAACATTTAAATATCAGAAATATGTGGGCACACGATGATGATATCTATTGAGTCACAGTTTTGTCACATCATATGCGAGTTTCGCTGTCATTGTGCGGCTCGAGATTCTCAGATATGAATCAAAATCGAGAGCAAACGAAGTTCGACGGTAACTTTCCGCTGAGTTTTAATTGTGGCCTTCGTTTCCTACAGAAGTCAGCTGATTCCAGAGAACCCTGTGGCCATCGTTACCCTCCTGACACCCTCGGGGCGCTGGGCTCACGCCCACCGCTGTGTGGCCTTTAATGACATTTTTCATGTTTTGTCGTGTGTAAATAATACACGGAGTGTGTGTGTGTGTGTGTGTGTGTGTGTGTGTGTGTGTGTGTGTGTGTGTGCGTGTGTGCGTGCGTGCGTGCGTGTGTGTGTCTTGGCATGTCTGCTCGTGTGTTCATCTGTGTGCGTCGTGTCACGGGTTGACCCCCCCCGCCCAGACCACCAGCTGACCTCTGACCCCATCCTCTGAGGACCAAGTGGTGCCTTGCTCGGCGTAATGGTCAGCGCCAGGCTGAGGCAGCAGACCCAGAAAGGGCAGGAGGAGGGCAGCGACAGCAGGGGAGGACGGGTGAGGAGGGGACGCGACGCGGAGACAGCAGCTGTGACCAAACGGATTGGTCTCAAAAAAGCAGGAAGGTAAAGGAGAAAGAAGGGGTGAGACCAACAGGAGGAAAGAGCAGCGGCTCGGAGGTAAATTCCCATGGTTTCGTTTTACTCGTAGCGTGTTTAATGCGATTTCTGCTCTGAGTTTACTTGGACCTAAAGATTCACGTCAGGCTTAAAAAGTGGGAAAACTCTCCTCTATAAACAAAGTGGATAAAAAGAGTTGGGCCGACTTCTCTCTGCTACATCCCTGAAGATGATGAATAAACGGGAGCGAGGTGGGATAAAGAGGACTCCTATTGTCTCCACTAAATGGCTGTAAGCTGCTTGTAAAGGCTGGTCTGGAAAGAGGTTGAGGTGCTGCTGGGGAGAGGATTATTGGTTCCTCTGTGTCGCCTGTTTTCTATATTCGCCCTCTAAATTGATTTTTGTTTTGTTGCTCTTGTTGCTGTCGATTGTGTCCGCGGGAGGAGGCTTGATAACGCTTTGCTGGCCAGGAGTCCCCCGTGGCCAATTTTCCCACCACCACAACAACGCTGTCGCAAATTAAACTGTCATAACGCCCATAACCACAATTAATGACTGGGATTAGGGGCAGAAATCTGCATTACTGAACACCTTTAGGCACACACGAGCTCTTAAGCACAGGAGAGGAGGGGGGGGGGGGGGGGGGGGGGTCTGTGCAGGGAAAAGGCCAGGAGATGGAGTAAAGCTGTAAAGAGAGAACAGACGCATGAACAAAGGTACGAAAAAACGTGTCTGGCTGTGAGGGAGAGGATTCGGAAAACACAAGGAAGGAGGAGCATTTTAGGAGCAGCCGGTCTCGGAGCTTTTTTGTTTCACATTCTGAATCAATCATCTGTTCGTGGACAAGAATAGCAGCTGATGCTAATAGGTCGCATCTAAACAGGCTGCAGCACGAGTCTCATCAGCAGACGAGGTTTTACCGCTACATGTGAATGATGCAATGCCATACAGCAACAAAACAGTCTGATCAGAGGGTTAGGGGCTTAAACTGCTCCCAATGAAAATGAATGACAACGAGCTCAGTGTATGAATGTGTGTGTGCAATAGAGGAAGTACGTTTGTGGACGACGGGTGAAGCTCACGCTGATGGAGACCACGGCCTTGAAGTCTCTGCTGTTTCCCCTCACACATCACCTTCAGCCTCTGCGCAGCACACTGCCGCTGACAGTGGCGGCGGAAGCAGCAGGTAAACTCGATTACTTAAGCAGCACCGCCACCAACAACTGCTGCCGCGCGGCGTAATTGTGCTGAAACACAGAGTTACTGCAGCGCAGCGACAACGAGGCCTAGATTGAATGTGAAAAAGTTATGAGCAGGAGAGGGAGAAGTGACAGGTATGCAGACTGAGGGGGAGAGGGAGAGCAGGAGACACACACACACACACACACACACACACACACACACACACACACACACACACACACACACACACACACACACACACACCTGTTGGGGTTCAGCAAAGAATGTAGGAATTTATGATCACAATTATCCAATAACTATGATGTAGTTTTGGTTTTATGGGAAGTTCTGAAACAAGTGGAGCACATACAGCAAGTAAGACAGACGATAGTAGGCTTGTAGTCACACACACACACACACACACACACACACACACACACACACACACACACACACACACACACCACCTCGTCAGCTGCAGCCAGCAGGTCATCCGCCATCTTGTGCAGGTTGGGGGCCCTGCCTGTGTAGATGAAGCGCACCATCTCTTTGAAGACATCTGGCTCCACGTCATTTATCTCCACACGATTCTGAACGAACGGAGAAGACAGTGGAGGAGAATAGATGCGGGGTTGGACGGAATGAAAGGCGGGAGCAGACGCTTTGACAATGCTTCAAATGCTTTTTTACATTTCATGTGGATATCCAAAACCCTACCGGATTTAAACTCTCACCCTGTTTAACACACACACACACACACACACACACACACACACACACACACACACACACACACACACACACACACACACACACACACACACACACACACTTTAAATGTAATGCCAAACAAGGCAATAAAACATTTGTGAACCTTCTAAACAGTTGAGACACATTTCGAACACATTCTTGCAAATACATTTAATTCTTTCCTGTTGATTTCTGAAAATTAATCCCGAGCATTCATTTCTTGACAATGCCTGCAGCCAGGGAAGCGGGCTTTATCGCCGGCTGGCGCCGTGACAGTAACCTGAACCTTCCCTCCGCACTAAGAGGCAGAACAAAGCAGTAAACCAATTATAACGGCGCTTTATCGCCACAACGGTGACCGGCGGCGCTTTGGCAGGGTCAGGCTGGGTGTACCAACAGAACCGCGTGTTTGTGTCAACTCTGACCACTCAACAGCACCACAAACACACGGGGAAATAATGGGAGGCTGAGCTCAGAGCACCAGCGCACGGAGCCATGTAAGCGCATCTCTCTCGCCTATAAACCCTCCCGCCGCCACAGATTGTTCACAACCCTGTATAAGGAGACGGTTAAAAAAAAAAACAACAAGATGATGAAATGTTGCAGTGTTAATAAAATAAGATGGACCGGCAGGTTGTAACCACATTGGAAGTTGCTAACAGCGCTTGCTTCAGGACCGTGAGTTCGAGCTTTCGACGGCGTCTCATAAATAGACAAGGCTCCTGTAGTTACAGTGTCTGAAAGTGCCCTCTATGCACAGAGCAGCCCTCTATTAGAGTGTTGCTTTATGAGCTCATTTGTCTCTCCTCTATAGAGTGCTGCAGACAAGTGTTAACCCATCTATTTGTTTTCTCTGAATCATACTGGGACATGGCCCACCACCACCACCATCCCTCTCTCTCTCCCTCTCTCTCGCTCTCTTTCTGATGAAGTCGCCCACTTAAATAGCAATTAAGATGCATTTCCTGGCTCTGTGCTTTATAATTTCCCCATCCGAGCCGTGCAAACATCAATATTCCGCTGACATGACGGCTAAATCACCAAGGTTCAATATCACCACCCCCTATCAGATGAGCATCGCTGTGGCGCGAGGGCTCCTCAGCATCGCACGCTCACGAAAACCGCAGAAGATGAGGTTGAAATGCATCTCTTGTTATTCGCGGAGATAAAACTTCCATTTAATGCATGCGGAATATAAACGGCTCGCTAAAAACTAAAATGACCGGAGCGAGGTTGTAAATACAGGCTTTTTAAGATCTTAAGCTACTATAAAACTATTTTAATGCTACACTACTCGACACCAAGGTTAATAAATAGAGCAATAAAAAGTCAAATTACCAAGCCTGGTTTATGCAAACAAAATGAAATAATAAAAGATTCCATCAAGCCATGAAACGGATGACACGAGGTGCAGGTTCTCTCCATTCATTAAAATAGATGCTGTATGAAGATGCGTCGCCTCTGCTGGAGCTCATGCGTTTAACCTGAATTAGAATTCGCTTTAATTCTCCAGATGATCGAGCTGCAGTCAACATGGACGTGGAGGAACATGTGTGGCCACGCTTCCTGATGCAACGCGGGGAAAGCGGAGGATTTAGACGTTTGACTCGCCGCTGCGGGAGCAGGAGCGTCGTTCCTCCCTCCATCTCGCGTTCAAACATGGCGCTGAGCGCAAACATAGAGCGAGAGAGAGAGAGAGAGAGAGAGAGGGAGAGAGAGGGAGCAAGGTGTGCTAGCGAGCGTGATCCTGATACATGTTGAAGCGTGTGATATCCGTTAACGGGGCGAGAGCGATGATTGACAGCGGTGACAGCAGTCGAGCGCCACGTGGAAGCAGCCGACTGTATCGCCGGCGCTCGCTCGCGCCCCCCCGGGCGCCTCCAGTCAACCTCCAGCGCTGTAATTGTGCGTCTTTGGACTGTGGAGAAACCGGAGCAGTCTGAGAGCGCACCAATAGGTTTAAAAGAGGCAGCTTGGTTCTGCGCGAAGGCTGACATTCAGCGTCCAGGTGTCGGCCGCTTGAAGTGGCGAAGTCAAAGACGGATGAACTTTCAGCAGATCCCTCACAGTGGAGTAATTATCAGCGGCCGATGGGGTTAACTTTTCCCTTCACAGTGGGAATCAGATAAAGTCTGCAGCTGACTGAAAGCCACAAAAGAGTTGTGTGGTCGCCCATTAGAGTGTTCACCCGACAGTAACAGCAGATTGGATCCACACAAACACGGTGCACTCTGAATATTTCATATAAACACCACACATGGACCTGGATGCCCAGGTAGGACTATGGGGACGAACATAGAGTGAGGTGGTCTGATGCAGTTCAGCACTGGTGAGCTCATACTGCAGCAACAAAGGGAAGGGGTGGGCGAGCGAGAGAGATGGGAAGAGAGAGAGAGAGAGAGAGGGCGGGTGGGGGAGAGAGAGAGAGGGTCACAGAAAGTGAGAAAGAAGAGGAAGAGGACCATAGGTGTGTGTGTTGGTGGGGGGGGGGGGGGGGGGTCTCAGTACAATCTGAGAGGAGCAAAAGAGATAAAACGATAAACACTGACAGGAAGACAAATAACAGAGGGATGTGAGAAGACTGGAGACATGGACACAAAAGGACAGAGGAGAAGACAGAAGAAGGGGGTGATTAACAGGAGAGGGAAACGAATGGGAAGGACATAAAAGTGAGGGGGGGGGGGGGTGAGGAGAGACAAAAGAAGAAGTGGAAGGGCGGCGAGACGGACGGCGAGGGTGAGACCGAGCCGCAGGAAGATCACATGGCCGGTGTGCGGCCAATTTGAGTTGCTCTCCATCCCCCGTTTGATCCCTCTCTGTCCGCCTCCACGGCGATTAGCGGCCGCGAGAGTTGTCACAGGAGCGGCTGAGAGCGGGAATAATGAGAAAGAGGGGCGTCAACGGAGCGCGGAGACGGAGGAGGGGGGGACCCCAAACCACAGCAGCACATAATTAAAATGGCTCCTCACACACACATTTCGACAAATCCAATAATAAACAACCTCCCTGCCTCCACAGAGAGACACAGTTCACCAGTTTCCTCCAACTTCCCACTGTCTGACGCCGCCTGTCATTAAATATCCGCCACGAGTTGCTCCGAACGCACCGGATTCCTCGGCGCGCGCCGCCGTGTTTGATTGATGTGGACTCCTGACGGCCAGCGCCGCCACACTCAGGGCGGACGCCGCGCGCGCATCCAATGTATTCAAATGTAACCATCCCTGTGGCAAGCACAATTATTCATTAAAATTAAAAATTTGATGAAGTATGTCCCCCGGAATTTAATTCTCATCGCTGTGGAAGTGTATTAAACTCTCAAATGAAACCTACAATGAATAGTAACAAACTGCAGCACACGTTTTTGTTGAACGCTGAACGGTTGTGTGCTGTTTAAGGACTGTGGTTATCTCCGGTTACACAGGCGACCTTCGCACCAGGTGAGGATGCAGGACTTCCATCACCTCCATTATCTTTTCTTTTAACAGGAGTTTCCCTGTGTTTTTTAACAGACAGGGCCACATATGAATCTCGTAGTTATTTTGGTGAAACAGGAAGCAGGTCCTGTTGTGGTTTTCACATAAGGTCGTGTTCTCACCTGCCAAGATGCCTTCGTGTGCCAGGAATCTCTGTCCAGCTTCACGCTGAGTCTTGACTTCCCCCGCCGGCCTCCGAGCGCCTCGGCCGACCCGCGTCAGGTGCTCCCGTGGCCTGTGCCAACACACGGGTCGCTCTATTGTTATTAACTGGCCCCCGTTCAGTTTCGGTGCCTTTAAATGAAGTCGAACTTGCGGAGGACGCGAGTCCTTGAAGGCGCAGGGTTATAATTCTGGGAGACGCTCCTTCAGCATCCTCATCGGCTCAGACAGAGGAGAAATTCACAAAACCACAATAAATCGGTCAATCAAACATGCTGCGAATGATTAATGCTGGTTCTCCGCCTCTGTAATCAATACAGCAGCCGCTCAATATGGGGGCTATTTAAAGATAACATATTCCTCCTTCTTTATCCAATCAGAGCGGCTACAGTAGCAAACAAGGCAGGAGAGCGGCGCCGAAGTCAAACGGGTGCGTCTGTACGTCTTCCCCGCTGACTTCACCACCTGTTCCAGACAATGTCAACCAGACTCATTTATCTCTCAACAGGACTCACACACACTCACACACACACACACACACGCTGACACGCACACAATAATTACCAGCTAATTTCAGACAGCCTGGATTGACTGACTTGCAGTTTCTCGCTCGCTCGCTGTGCCATCTAATCAAACATTAACGCTTAGCACTCGCCTGGTTTAGTCCGCTAATTGCAATTTGTTATGAACAGTAAAGAAATTGTGGAGAAATCCTTGATGTTTAGCATATTGCATCAAGGACGATGAAGAGCACAAGGCTGGAGGAAACTATCCAGGCTCCTGGATTCAGTGAGGCTTAGTAGCATTTCTAATTCTAGCGGTTAATTCATAATAAGTCCTTAACGCTCGGTGGTTAACGGTGTTTTTATATGATACAGTAGTTACGAGAGGACACATGTTGACATGCAGATGCTTTTATCTGTAGATTGAACTTTGCTAAGGACTATTTTTAGGCACAAGGTGGTTTTATAGATGTTCAGGTGTTATTTCTATTTTAAGTAAATGTTTCACTTCAGCCAACAAACTGTCACACAAAGTCGCACAAATGTAATTTAGAGATTAGTGATGAAACGTCCTCTAACTGTGATTCACCGCAAGGTCAATGAATGAGTGTTTTAATCGTCCGGCTGACTGTTCACTTAACTTTTAAATGAACCTCATGAAGACATTTACTGTCCTTACTTTGAGATTCGTGGTCGTCTTCCTCCAGCACAGCTGTAGATTAGTGTCAAATTATTAAAAAAGAATTGTGGACTTAGAACAATTGCAGAATAAGATATATTCATATGTACAGTATGAATGTGAAAATGTGTCTAAATGTGAAAGTATGACAGATGTTTATCAGACTGTGTTGTGTCCAACTGTCCCACTGTGCTATTAATGGGCTTTTGTATTGCAGTGAAAACTAACTACAAGTGTCACATTATGAAACTTTAATTGCGTATTGTATTGCACACAATTATTCTGTCAGGAAGGAGATAACAGCAGGTAAACAAAAAAACTGGATCTTTGTTCCCCGGTTTTATTGCTGACGGCTACTAAACGCATTCAGTCGGCCATTGTCAACATACAGACACGCGGTGACATCCCTGTAAAGTCACCTTGCTGTTCCAGCCACAGAGGCTGCCACCCAGCGCAGCCAAGTTTCCTCCTCAGCCATCCATCTGCCCGCCATCCGTCCGATGCCACATCCATCCACCTATTCAACTCACACAAAAAGAGCCCTAAAAAGGAGGAAAAAGCACATACAATGGAGAAGTGCGTGGCAAGCAGGAAATTGAATGTCAAGGAGCCCTGTTTGTTCCTGATGGAGGTTTGAGGGTTCGCCTGAAGGGGACAGGGAGACAGAGAGAACGGGAGACAGAAGGAAAGATAATAAACCTGAAGAAGGTGGCGAGAAAGAGGAGGAGAGGGAGGGTAAGATATAGGGACAATAAACGACGGGGAGAATACGGATGCAGAGATAGGGAACGGGCGACGGACGGCCAGTGAATGGAGGGGCCGTTACACACAGCGGAGGCGGGGGGTGGGGGGGCTCATAAGCAGCAGTTCATTTCTGGTTCATTTCTGGCACTGCAACGACAGGAACACGGTGAGACCGAACGCTTGCGTGGCTATGATTTCGCGGGTCGCGTTCGGGAGGACGTGTAATCGATCTACTGTAGGTGCGAAGGCACTAATGCAAAGTAGAGCGATGCCTCCTGAATTTATGGGAACCCTCCTCTGTTTGTGTGCGGCTTCCACAGACGGGCCTAAAAAGCACATGTAAGTCTGACTGAGTCAAAGAAACGGTCACGCGCATGCACACACACACACACACACACACACACACACACACACACACACGCACGCACACACACACACACACACACACACACACACACACACACACACACACACACACGCACATTCAACTTGTATTAGCAATACAGAAAGCCTGGGAGGAATAAAGAGCGGCTGTGTATAAGTGAAAAGAGTGAGGGAAACACAGGACAGAGACAGACAGACGGACAAAGAGACAGAGGGCAGAGGACAGAAGTTCAGTAAGCTCAGCTTGGAATGAAAAATGGCTCTGGAGGAGGAGGAGGGAGGCGAGCGGCGCGTCCTCTGTGCCCACTGAACAAACAAACAAGTGCTGAAAAGCGAATTGGAAGCGCAGCCGCAGCGCTTGGTCAATGTGTTTGGGTATAAATAGCCCAATTAGCACGGCCGGCCCGTTGCCGGCCCGTTGCCGGGCTCTGAGACGCAGCGTGGCAAAGCCGCTCTAATTACTGGCTAACTTCACCAATTATTCCACTATTTAACCAGGCGGAAAGTAAATGGCAGCACGTGGGCCTTCGGTCACCCCCCCCCCCCCCCCCCCTTCGCCGTCACGCCGTCACCTGTCATTTCCAGTCACTGTCACTCCTGCGGCCAATTAGAACAGAGAGTCTGCTGGAATGTGGTCGTGTTGCGTTTGCGGTGATCACCAGGTGGAGAAGCATGTTTACGCCATTTTATCTGCACATATTTACATTGTCTTTCCTGCTGTAATGCAGTCTAAATAATTCATTCATGTTCATTCTGCTGTGCGTTTTGTCTCTGGGGGAAACGGGTCAGGTCAAACCATTAGAGGTTTAATGCTACTACTGTATTAGTCAAGGTTTTAGCCTACAGGTGCTCCAGAGTCAAAGAAACCTTCTCTGCCTTTTATTTCATTGGTTAAAATGAGGAAAGGTCTTCCTGATTTTAATTCCTATAACTTTGTTCATATTCTTGGTCAAACACAAATTATGCCTTGTGGTGAATCATGCAGTTGGACATCATCACAAGTCCCTTTTTGTCCGGTTCAGAGTTACGTTCACAGCGGTGCAGATGCTGCATCTGTATCCATATACTGACCAGCCAAGCGACAACGTGGCAGATTTATTTACTCCCCTCTGGACTCGATGATGATAATTACAATGACAAAGACAGAAACACACTGTGCACACAACCGTAGGTAAAGACTTATGGTAATGAAGAATCATTGTTGCTGTATCAAGCAAATCATCATTTGTTTTGGTAATTAAGTTCCCAAGATAAGTACTTATTAAAGCGCTCGCCTCCCAGTTAGTTCCTCAGACAACAAGATGGATCTGTCCTAAGCTCCCTCTCAGCGCTCCAGGCAACGCAGAGTTAATATTGAGTTTTGGTAGCCGGATGATTTATTCATAATGCATCAATCTTTTTCTGCCTGTTTATGTGTTTGTTTATGGATTTACAGTGTTTTGCCATGCGTGAAATAGTTTGAAAAAGAAAAAAAAAAAAAAAACATCAAATCAAATGAAATCCATTAAGTTATGGAACACTTGTTCGTTTACCTCCCAAGTCTCATTTTTCTCTGTTCGGTCCTGTGCATCTCAAACACATAGACGTAGACGCGAAGCGACAAAGCCACGCGCCACCACCACACACACACACACACACACACACACACACACACATACACACACACACACCATTTTAACCACAATGTTTTCCCTCGTCGTGACCCGTGGTGTTTACGAAGAGCCGCTACAGAAAACATTGTAAATTCATTATAAACGAGGAGCTGAACCCTCTGATTTGCAACAGCGTCCACGGCCTTTGATGCGACACTTCAAAACCGGGGCCAGGTGCATCTTGTTGGCTTTCATTTTTCTCAAGATGTGTCAAGAAGTGGATTGAAGTCCATCTGTGGCAAAGCGAAAAGTCACACGTCTGTGGAGATAAGGTTCCAGCGCTCACAGAAATCAAACCACGTAAGAAGAATCAAGTCCTATGTAGACGGTGGTGATAAGAATGTCAGCGAGGCGATAACGCATTCGTCTGAGCTGCACCTCACATTATCGGACGGTGAGGAGCATCTCCGCTTAAGGTCACCGCAGCCTTTGTTTGAAGTGAGACGGGTGGAGACGCTGCATCTGTTTCCACCTGGCGTCACTATTTAAAGCTCCTCCATCGCTCGCGGCGACGTCACAACTCCGTCGTTCTGCTGTCAGAGGCGCGTTCGCCGTCGCTCAGCTTTTCTGATCCACGGAGCAAATCAATGCAGCAGCGCCGCGCTCATTTGCCTAGACAAAGAGCAGCTGAAGGTTCTCGATGCACATGAGGAATTCTTCCTAACAGTGGAAGCCGCACCGAACTAAGTGGGTGACAGTGATCCGGATCGGACGGCCTGCGGCGACTGCAGAACCTGCTGCGGAGCTCTGTGGAAGCTCCGGGGCCATTAAAACCTCAAATTAGAACCCAACAGAAGCGAGAGCGGCGCCTCCATCTTTTATGTGAAGTGCACAGTTTGTGGGTTTGCTGTTGCTGCGGCTGGGAAAAACAAAACGCTTGTATTAAAAGAAAAAAACAATTACAATTATATTAAAGGTTAATTAAAGGAAGGGAAACGCTGCAATAACGCTGCTTATCGCAGACTTCATCGTCTGCCGGTTGCATAATTAATGACAATTTAATTGCAATTTTCAATTTGGTGAAAAAAAAGGCTTCACCCCAAACAACAAAGAGAAGTCATGTACATCAGTTTATACTTATCAATAATCCATATTTATACTGCATACGTTTAAACGTGCATTAACAAGATGGATGCGTGTCATTTAAAAGCAACTGTGTCCATTAACTGCACTGTTTTCCATTAATCCCCGCGCGCACGTCAGAGCTTTCCTTCTACTCTGGCTTTTAATAGATCTGTGATCCTTAAACTTGTCGCGTGAACCCCCCCCCCCCCCCCCCCCCCCCCCCCCCTCCCCCTCGAGCACAGAGCTCATCATCAGCTTCTTATAATGCACGGCTCGCCCTCCCTCCACTCTCCAGCCAGACAGAGTAAACAGGCTCCACGGCTCAGACCCACTCTGCCGCGTGCTCCCTTTCTTCTGCGTCCCCTTCACCCGCCTTCAGATCCTGCTGCTCACAGAAACCTGAACCACTCGGGCTGTTTTAGCTGGGAGACGGAGTGTGATGCGGGAGTGGGAGGAAGCAGCCCTCAGGCAGCTGCAACAGGTGACCGGGCTGAGCCGAGAATCATCAGCCGAGTCTGATTTGGTCTTGACACGGCACCGGATCCCAAAGCTATTAAACAAAAGTCAAAAATAAACAGCTCCTTCGCCAACAGATACTAGCGCGAACCTCGTCGGTTCTAATTAGAGGCCGTTCGTTTCATCCGCGCTAATTATTACATTTACCGTGCTGTCATTACGCTGGAATATCTGCTCGGTGCATACGATCGCTAACAATGAGCGAAGCCGAGGGCCAGAAACGGCAGCCTCAAACAAACAAACGAAGCCAAAAGTGTCACAAAGTATTACAATGAGCGCACACAACACACAAGCTAAACAAAAGTCAAATGTTTGTGACGCTATTCTTTCTAACTGGACAAGCAGCCGGAGAGGAGCATTTTGAACCAGGTTCCGCGGCTTCAACAGCAGCAGCTGGAGGGGTCGCGACCTTTGACCCCGGCCCAGCGCGTGTCGCCGACCTGCCGACTGCAGACTCACACACGGGCCTCCACGCGGCACACAAACGCACAGCTGGCGGCGAGCGGCGCTTTCTACATGCTGTCGGGGAGAAAGAGCCATTTGGGTCTCCTTTTAAGTAGTTTTGTTTTCTCTGCTGGAAGATCACAGTGATAGCTTTGAGCCTCTGCGCCCCAAAGTAAAGTGCTTGAAGGAAATGTTTGGACAAAGAAAATAAATAAGCGAGCAGGGAGCGTTGCCTGGTTTTGTGTTTTTTTCTCCCCCCAGTTTCTGGAGTCTTCGCTCCAGGAAAGGCAAAGTGCTTCTGACGGGCTGTAAAGGACCTGTTGATGTGACGTTGGTGCAAAGGCAGCGTCAATTAAAAGCATGCGTCGTAGCTGCAGAACGGTGCCAACAAGCCTCCGTAGTCGTAATCTCAGCGTGAGAGGGCTCAGGCTTGTACTGTTTGTACATTCTGCTTCTGTTTGTCATCTTTAATGAACATTTGTAGGTTTCTAATCCCCATTAAAAATCAGCCAACTCACCCTTTGGTTTTGCTGCTGAGAAATACATGATATTAGCAAATTTTTCACAAATTATACTATTTTGCCTTCTTCAACTGACACAATCCAACTTTTCTATGTACATCCCTTCCTCCTGCTTGTGCGCTCAGCAAGAGCGAGCGTGTGTGTGTGTGTGTGTGTGTGTGTGTGTGTGTGTGTGTGTGCGTGCGTGCGTGCGTGTGTGTGTGTGTGTGTGTGTGTGAGTGCGCGTGTGTGTGTGTGTGTGTGTGTGTGTGTGTGTGTGTGTGTGTGTGTGTGTGTGTGCGCGTGCGTGCGTGTGTGTGTGTGTGTGCGTGTGTGTGTGTGTGTGTGTGTGTGTGTGTGTGTGTGTGTGTGTGTGTGTGTGTGTGTGTGTGCGCGTGCGTGCGTGCGTGCGTGTGTGTGTGTGCGCGTGCGTGCGTATGTGTGTGTGTGTGTGTGTGTATGTGTGTGTGTGTGTAGGCAGAGGAGCAGCTGGAGCATCTGCAGTCGTCTCCTCTGACAGCAGCGCGGCATATGGCGGGGCCCTGTGAAGGATGGGTGCTGTCACCCGGCAAAGTGCTTACCCACCGACAGGAGAGGCGCCATGAGGAAGAGGAGGAAACAGCTGAACATCAGCACCCCGCTCATTTATTCTCCCACCGGCACCTCGCCCCAGGAGGGATGCGGGGAGGAGACTTGAAAGGGAGGACCTCTGACCGGCTAACGGTGGCCAAGGCGCCGGTCCAGATAAATTACAGTAAATTGCATCAAAGATCGTCGGTGGGCTGCAGATATACAAGCGGAGACAGAAACACCTGCTCATCTTCCAGTTTACTGAGGCAGGTCCCGCTCATTACACCTACACACATCACCCGTGTGTTTTCTAGATTAATGAGCATATTTCTTTAAAGGTACTTACTGTAAAAATGTACATTTAACACTAGGTGTAATATCTGTGCAATGTATTTGTGTAATAACTATGTAATTATATACTCTTATAGATTGAAATTTCACATTATAAAAACAGCTACATGCCTCAAACTAATTCAGGCATTTATGTTATTAAACCTGACTACACTGACTGAAAAGGTGTGTTCATCCACGCTGCCCCTCATCTACAGCATGTGAGTGAGAAAAGTGTGGGTAGAGACTCACATCTCACTCATACGAAGCTGGACCAGACCACTAATGACCCGTCCAGTCAGACCTTAAGGGAGTCATTTCATTATATTTCAAATTAAAACCATCAAAATCAGTTTCCCTTTGAAACATGTTGCATTATAGGCGACAACTGCCCTAAATTCTTTAATAAATCCATTTTGTGAATGTGAAGACGCTGCGACTCTATATCCTCTTCATCTTTCACACTTCACACTCACGTTTGCAGAACGGGAGAAAAAAAAATTACCGAGCGAAAACTATTTATTTTCCCCCCTCTCAAACTTAATTTAAGTGTAAATCAGACGGCAGCCAAGTATGCAGCACTTCTCAATTTCACAAGCGCGCGCAAAAGACAATAGAATCAATGCCAGTCCAGTCATTATCAAGTGTCAGTCTTCTGGTGCGCACGCGGAAATGAAACCTGGGGGCTGAAGATTCCGAAAAAGGGAAATCAATAGGTTCCATTTTGGCCGTTAACGTTTGGTTTTCAGAATAAAATCACTCAACAAAGTAAAACAACATCTCAGTAGATGTTATAAATATGTTGCATATGTGCTTTAATTCACTTGTTGCAGTCCAATTTGCCAGAATTATGCAGAAAATGACATTTTATAAAGTGACAATAATGACTTCTTACGGTGGATGCAGAGACGTGTGCTCAGCATTTTGCTCCTGAAGTCCGACCACGTGTGTTGGACGAACGCGTTCCCTCACATTTCAGCAGCCGAGCCGACGTGACTGACGGGTCGGCTTGAACGTGAGCCTCCTTTTGCGCTTCCGTCAGTCTGAGCAGGGTTCAACACGGCTGCGCCTGCGGGCTCGCCGCCACGCTACAAAGGCGCCCGGATATTCCCGAAACCTCGGGCCCACGTTTGTAGAAACCTTTCAAGGCATCTGCATTAGCCGGGTTTGACCTCAGAGGAGGGGGTCGGCTGCAGTATTGACAGGTGAAGAGAAGAGTTAGCTTCCTTTACAGCTGCACCCTATTAAATCAGGCAAAAACACTTCTCATGCACATTAAAGCATCAGCCTCTAACAAACCCAGGCCTTTGTTTTTTTTATCCCACACCATCTTCTTTGTCTCCTCCTCTGCCCCACGCCTCAATAGCGCCCGGCGTGCCTCCTTCTCCTCAGAAAGCTTTTCCTTCAGCCTCCTCTCACGGCGCCTCCTCCTTTATCTCTCGCTGTCCCTCATTCTCCCTTTTGACAGCCAACGCAGCACCTTTAATGGGAGCTATCTGCTCATTAAATACCTGCAGGTGTGTGCAGCGCTTCGGCAGGGACGGGGAGACAAAGACGATGGAGACAAAGAGAGGGAGCAGTGGCTGGTGTTGTTCGGGGCCTCTCTGACATGACATATAGTCAGATTCCCTGTGCTTAATTTGAATTACTGATGTCTCCAGAGGAAGTGAACTAAGCGCGGGACCAAGGGTCAGGAGGAGAGGGTGAGACACCCCCTTCACCTCATAGCCTTTAAGACTCTTTGACATTCTACTACAGAGACAGAAAGACGGGAGATGGAGGAGGGCAGAGAAACTAGAGTGAGAGGAGAAAGTAGAGTGAGGGGAAAAAGTAAAACTGCGACGCTCGAAGTGGGAGGCAGCAAGAGATGAAAGGAGAAGAGGAAAAGGAGGAGGAGACTGAATCAAATATAAGATGGAGGCGAAAAAGAGGAAGTGGAGGAGATGAGAGAGGAGAGAAGAGGGAGAGAGCTGGGCTCTGGGGCGCTGGAGTTCTCTCAGATGCAGGACAGGACCATCTGGACCAAAGTAGAGCCAGGTCTCTGACGGTAAACACTGGGCTTCACTTTCAGATGGAAACGGACCAGGAGGAGAGATTCAAACACCCGCTCCACATTTCCTCACCAGCCTCCACCCGCCGTGCCCCGCCCGGCTTCGCTCCCAGTCCCTCCAACACGCGGCCTCCCAGTATGTTTGATCTGACAACAGTGTTGTCACCGAATCACCCCTGAGTCGACATAAAGCGACCAACTCTCTTCCGGCTTTTTATCCTTAAAAACATCTGCTGGACTCGTACCAGCAACCCCGCCTCTCCCCCCTGCAGGAAACAGAGGTCTTCTAGGTAACTGGCGTCTCTCTCCTCCAGCTAAATCTCTCCAGCAAACCAGTCTCATCCTCAAATTTACGTCCCGGGGAGACGCTTCCGCATAAATACACAATATATGCATAAGATACGCAGACATAAACACACACACACAACTCTAGCCTACATCCCACTGGCTCTGGAGAAGCGCCGCTGCCCCTCCTACCCCTCTGTCAATAAGCCCAGTTTGGAAACACTTTAAACAGACTTGAACATTGCTCCCCTACAAAAAGGGAAACTTCAAGACACGCTCTCCTCCGCACCCGCAGGGTTAATTAGAATTGTTTTAAACCGCCGCTGCCGTGCTTTTTAAACATTTATGGCCGCATGCATTACAACTAAGGCATTAACATATCCAGGAGGGTTAACCTCTTCCCTGCACCCCGGCTCTATGATGTGGAGCGGGAGAGAGAGAGGGGACAGTTGACCTCTGCTGCCCCCTGTGTTTCAAACGGGAAACGACAACGAGGAGCGCAGCCGGCGTCGGATCAGAGGAACGGGAGGAATGACAATCAGCTCGCGTGCTGGTGATGGGCGAGCGAGGGACCCAAACCCAGAGGCTGTGTCGCTGTGTCGTAGCAATAAAAACATACATTATTCACTAACGGGGAGAAGAGTTGAGTGAGAAGATGAGAGAAACAGGACTTGACGTCAACACCACCAACACAAACAGGACCGTTGCTTTTAGATTTCCTTCAGGTCATTTCGTGGCGATCTGAATATTTCTCATGACGTATCACAGAGTCTGATGAGAACATATTGTCATGCAGCAATATATTCAGGATGATCACTTTGCTGCCTGTGCTGTGAATTTAAGCATAACGTCGGCCTCGTCCGACAGGAAGTCCTGGGACAAAACCAGAAGGCACACGGGCGAACCAGGAAGAGGGTGATTATTCTGAGGCGGCCATGATTAAGGCTCCGCATGTGCGAATGCGCGGCACGAAAGAGAAAGTTTGTTATGAGTCATGGCCATAAGCAACGGAGGAACAATGGCGAAAGAGGCTGGGTGCAGGAAGTACTGCCTGCAGGGAGCTTTTAACACTTCAGAAGAAAGCTGAATCTCTCTCTCTCTCTCTCTCTCTCTCTCTCTCTCTCTCTCTCTCTCTCTCTCCCTCTCTCTCTCTCTCGCTGCCACACAAAGACTAGTGGTAAACATGAGACAGAACTGCTGTGCCTCTTTGGCCAAGAAGTGAGAAATTGCAGGGATCAAAGCAGTCCAATTATCATGTGTTTATGGAGTGCCAATTATCCCTGACAGTGGCAGGAAGGATTCTTTAACACTCGCTTACACTACAAAGACGCAGGGAAGGTGCCCGCGTTCCTGCGTGTAGAACAGTCGCACAGCGGAGGCGCCGACAACTATCGCCCAACAGCCGCAAACGCTCACGTACAAGGTCAGAAGATAATGGCTACTGACTACGACGGCTGCAGACATCACAGTAAATTCAGGCTAATTGCCAATAGAAGGGGAGCAAGACGCTAATACACAAATTGTGCGAGAAGTCGGAGCTCTGTTGGGGGGATGTATCACCATTTCTGGCTAAATTACATCATCCACCATTTTGTTAATGAGAAGAAATGCTTCCCTGAGCACTGCTGTGGGATTTGGGAGTGTTTTCAGTCAAGCTGAACTCCGGCGACAGGCCGTTTGTGCGTACAGACACGTCGTTGTCCGCTCCTTCAAGAGGAAGGCGACCTCGCCACACGCCGGAGATAATAACCTGGGCCCGTGCGCCTTTTTGTGCGAGTTGAAACTGACACGCAGGAAATGGAAAATAAGCACTAGAAGCAAAACACTCCTCCGTCCTCCTCCCGTGGCCTGTGCGCACGCAGGTTAACATGCATCCGGATGATTGGATTGTGTTGACACGCAGCGGAAAAACACAATCCGGGAACAGGTCCCCCTGAAGAATTCCCCAATGATCCAATCACTAAAATCACCGGGAGAGACTGTCCAATAAATGCAGCGTGTCTCCGGAGCAAATGAGCGTTTGTTTCGTGAGTCCAGCCGCAACGCGAACGCGGGCCTGACAGGAAGCAGCCGCGCCGGGTGGAAGCGGGCGCGGGCGCGGGCGCTGGCGCGGTGAGACGTCGGGCAGCATGCGCTCTGCAGTGACATCCAATTTCTTCCTGCGCATTGGGATCATTTTTTTATGTAAATGTTCCATCTCTACAGGTGAAACGCACAAGTGCTAATATGAAAAATAAGGCCGACATCAAAGTTGTGTGAGAGTGGCCTGAATGCGGCAGCGTAAACTGCAGTAAACACCATTCGACTGATTCATCGTGTCGCTGCCAGTTTATTATTTAAGACAAAAAATCTGGATAGAAGCAGTCTTTCCGAGATCACAGCGGACGATCTCCTGACAGATCCCGGCTAAGATGAAGTGCAATGCTAATGTGATCCTGTGCTAAACCCCTGGCATGGATCTGAGGGGGCGGGTGAGTTACTCCCACCGCTGCTCAAGCAGGGGGCCGCTCCCCGTAATCCCCTGGGTACGCTAGGAATCTGACAGGAGTCACGCTCGCATCAATGCAAACGCATGCAAAACAAACCGACGCCGCTTTATTCACTGTTCTTCTGTTGGAAGTGAGAGCGGGAGCGTTTCCAAATGTCGGCCAGCCAGCAGCGAATGGGGTTAAACAAAGAGCCAAACTTCTGCGGCCGCGCCGCTCTGGTCTGTGCGTGGATGAGCGGACGCGCTGCAGAGCACCTGAACACCTCTCCGGGGCCTGCGCAAACTTGCTTCTGCCGCCGACTTTCACCCGCTCCTTCACATCCTTTAAAGACGTTTGATGAGACCCAAAAAAGACCCAGATGAAGTCCCGAGGCAACGAGTCTCCTTGTGAAGTGGTGTTATTTGGGTGCGAAACAAGACGAGCGGCGATGAGTGAGAACTTCCCCAGTGGCGGTGTCTGAAGCGAAGCCGAGGCGAGACGCTGGGAGAGGGGGGGGGGGGTTGGGGGGTGCGAGCGCTGGAAGGCGGAGAAAGATGCTGCGTGTGGTCAGTTTGAAGCGATGAGACTCAGACTCACATGCTGCCGGGAAGTGGACTGAAAGGAGCTGGAAAGTGGTGGAGGAGGTCAGAGGTAGTGAGATCTCTATAGAGAGTCACACCTACAAAAAACAACTGAGCACACGTGTGTATATTATAGAGAGATCTCATGAACATCTGGGAGGTAACGTGTGAAAAGTCACAGATTCAACACAGGCAGATGAAATCTTAGCGATGCACTTTTCTTAGTCCCAGACAGAGCGAAGGTTCCCGAGGAAGAAAGGAGGTCTGAGGCGCGAGCAGCATGGAGGAGGAGCGGCCAGAGTCAACACCGCCCCCCCGTCTCTCATCCGCGCTCAGCCACAGCTCTGCATCAACCGGAGCGCGTGGCCACAGCCGTCCCTCCCGCTCCGCCTCAAATCCTATTGATCTCAGAGCATTTAGCGGAGCTGTCAAGTGACAGAACCTCCTTCTATGCAAGGGCATATTTATTCCACTTCTAAATCTAATTTAGAGGTTTATACCCTCCACTACTTCACACCGGCTGGCATAAAACGGATAGATACACATAAATGTGACATAAACTCTTTGGGAAAAAGGATATCTAATCCCTATTGAAGATTGGGTTCTATAATCTAGTGTCAGCACAAGCTTGTCTATCGACATTGCTTCTCCCAACGCCAATACCTTGTAATTATGTTAAGACCGGCCAATAGCCTCTACTTTATTAGCCGTGCTGCAGAATGCCTGACCACCTCCATCAGTTACCGAGGGCAACGGACTCTGACAGGCTCATACCCAGCTTCAATTAACCGAGACCCTAAAACCTAGCGAAGGAGCCCACACATTAACTAGACTCTAGCGTCACCTCCAAGACGCCGCGCTCACGTAGCCTTTGGCTACAACACAACAAGCCATTGTCTGTGGGGACGACTTAACAAGGAGACGATTTGAATACAAAACAGCTTGCGGCAGAGGATGAGAACCTTCCATTTCTCCTCACCGAGCTGTCAGAGCCGGAGTCTGCGGGGGGCAGCGGTTTTCCCTGGCAAAACGAGGCGTGTGTGTGTGTGTGGGGGGGGGGGGGGGGGGGGGGGTACAGCCTACCCTCAACTGCCTCGCCTCTATGGAGAAAACCAGCACATTAAGCTCAGGAGAGGAATGATGTGGCCGAGCGGAGAGCACACGAGGACGACGTGAGGTGTGGGGAGGGGGAGGAGGGTGGGGGGAGGAGGTTGTTGGGGGGGGTGGGGGGTTTGCTGCGGCATGAATCCATCTCCATTAGCGAGTACAGAGCATCAGAGGATCCTGACAGTCGCACAGTCTGACGCCGTTGGGCTGTTTCATCACATTGTGTGTACAGTAGCCTCCCAATCAAAGCCTGCCTCCCTACACCCGGCATCCCTGTTTTACCACAGGGATGCTTTAATTGTCAGTATCCAAAACCAATCGTTTCAAACCGGCACGTTGCTGCTCTTTACCAATGGCTTTATTTTCATTTCAACCCCGTGAAAAAAGGTGCCGATTTTAAACCGTGGCTCCGTCCAATACTCAACCGGTTCACAGTTATTTTTACTTTCGTGTCCACTCAATCTTCAGCACAACTTTCCAGATTAAAATACCTCGCATTTAATGATATGTATTAAAGCTTGTCACCGCTGGGGCAGATTGCAGAAGCGGGCCAGGCAGTGGTCTGCCATATAAACAGTCCCCAGCCACCCAGCTTTCTTAATTAACACACTTTGTTTTTATTTGGCCCTTTTTTCCTAGAGGCCCAGATTAAATTGGATTCTAAATGATCCAGAACTGATAGAGCAATCTTTACTGCCATATTCTTAGATAGAGTGCTCACTAAACTGTCACAAATATGCTGGCAGTTGGGTAATTTTCTTCTGTGACAGGGCGAGCAGAGTGGAGGGCCCCGCTTTCCCCAGGGGGACGGAGGAGAGATTGGAGGAGGGCATATGGCGAGAATGGGACGGGGAGTGCGCCACCGAACGCAGCGTTTATAGCTAAAAGCCCCCGGAGAGACAAAAAGAAGGGAGGAGGAGAAAATGAGATGCTCTTTACTTCGCCTGGTATTCCCCATATTCCTTTTTTGAGGTCATTAGGGGAAGCAATGCTCACAAAATGGAGAACGCAGTGGAGTCAAACACCTTAAAGGTCTATTTATTACTCGTGCAGTGGGGAAGCCCTCGGTGTTGCTACATACACTTTAACAGCCAGGAGAGACAGCTTTAGGGACAATAACCTCAGTCGGGCTAGATTTCCTCCAGTGTTCAAAAAAAATACCAGGACAGAATGTAAGAAAAAAGGGATTAAAGGAAGTGACAGCGCAAACGCGAGGGAGGCAGAGATGAAAGAGAGGTCTAAGTGAGCAAATGAGAAGCGGAAAGCGCACAGACGAGGGCGGGAGTCAAGTTCACATGAGGGAATGTTGCTCGGCAGGAAAAATTATTTCCCTTTCTACACAACCTGCAGCGAAAAGGGGGGGGGGGGGTTGTACACGTTTTCTCTGCACACACCTCTGATTTAAACACACTTCCGCCTCCCGTCGCCTCCCGCGCCTCACCCGCCCCGCCCTCCCTCCTCCCCGCTTCCTGTACAGGATGCTCGGGGGGACCGGGAGGCAGGGAGGCAGCCAGAGAAGCCCGATAGCCGGGAAGCGGTCACATCTGGCCCTCTATAATTCAATTCCACACGAGTTTGCTTTTCCTCCCCATAACATAACCTAATTAAAAAAAGGCAGGAATCGGAGGCGCGTTCATTTCCAATTCATCAACAGGGAGAGGCGCCAACGAAGACTCTTAAAAAGGTTGGCTCTTTTTTAATTAAAATCAAAATTGCCCCACGCAACTTTGAATTATATATTTGCGCGAAATGAATCCGAGCGCCAGTGATTACACACACCCATATGGCTATCAATACTTCACATTATTAGACACACTCACCACCTCCTCCATTTACAAATTTCAGTGCCCCAAAGACACAGGTGTGACGAGCGTTTTTAATTTTGGAACTCTCAAACTTCGAGATGAACACAGACCTCCATGCATGTTGGCCTCGGTCCTGAATGCCAAGTCATCGCCGCGAACAAATTTAAGAAAATGATTGAATTGGCAGCCAGAGAAAATGCAAATGTGAACTTGTGTAAGTGCTGTTGGGTCCGGCTTCTGTTTCTCCTCCCTTTGAGGACAGAGCATTTAAACGTGGCGCACGCCTCAGTCTTTGGACAACTCACCAAGAAAAGTGGCAAATAGTCCAGACCATTAGGATTCGCACGCACTTGAGTTCGGGAAGGACCTGTAATGTAGAATCATTAGAATCACTCATGTTCGTTGTGATTAAATTGTGATAAACCAACGGTTCAACAGGCAAAGGTGGCAGTAGAACCAAGATCCATGCGTTGAATCTGGGATGAAGCAAGGAGAATATTCAGGCTCAAGCTCATTATTTAACACTTTATCCATGCACATTGGAAGGAGGACACGTCACTGCTGTTCTGCAGAACAGTAAATAGTTAATAGTGCTTATATGCGTTATATTCATCTTAGTATGATTCTAGTTACTATTACAACATAGACAGATTACATCTAAGCATGACAAAGGGCTGCAGGTTTATTATTCTGAGCACATGCACAAGTAAATATCAGTGCAGAAGAAAAAAAAAAACAACAGCAAAGCAAAAGCATGTGGATGTTGATGGACTGAATGTACAGAAAACCATGTTTGAACGCTTCGAGACACTTCACTAGTGGGAAAAAATGTTCCCAACGAACTCCTCCATCTCTGGAGCAGCATGGATCAGTCGTCATCGCCCATTTGAGTTCCTCGTTGGCTCCGGAGGAGGAAGCGGGGCTCCCGATGACCTCGGCCATCTCCTGGCGACAGAAGCTAAAGTTGTTGATGGTCCAACATGCAGGAGAACTTCACCACTTTGATCTGCGCAGGAAAGACACAGCAAAGACTGAAACCAGCTTTATTTATATATTTATCTATTCTATATGGGTAAGTGGTGTTTGGTCAGCCTGGACTTCAAAACCGCACATCAAAACTGCCTTTCATCTTAATAAACACTGACAACAAACGAAGGGGAAGAAGAAAGGATATTGTAAAAGCAGCAACAGAAAAAAACAAAACAATTTTGCAAGGACAGAGAGGGATGAAAACCCCCTCATCAATGACATGCTTTACCCACCTCGGCTTTAAACAGGAGTGTGATGTCTGAACTAGCGAGACCCGCTCAGTAATGGCCGAAACAAAAACGCTTTCACTTTAATGCAAAGAAAGCGGCGGAAACTACACCGATTTTATACGAAGCGGCTTTGCCTCACCTCTAATTCAACAGCGTAGCAACAACAGGCCCCGAGGCCTCGCATCTGGTCCGAGGACGGGGACGTGCGGCGCCATCGCCGTCGGGGGAAGCAGCTCTCGGCCGCGGCCGCGCTGGAGGGGAGGGAGCTCTGGACGGCGCCAGCCGCGATGCACACGGGTTCTGGACCGGACGGAGGCGAGTGATGAGGAGAGTGGGTCCAGCTGGCCGCCTCTTAAACAACACCTGCTCTGGAGGGAGCTGCTGGGAGACGGGTCCAGCCACACAACTTCCACAATGTCTATGGGAGAGAGAGGGGCGTTCAAATAACCAGCTTCAAACTAGTAGAACACATTAGCAGCAAAAGCTGTGACCTTGTGTGTGATGCTTATTATTAAGTGTCTATGCGAGAGTCAAGGTAATTCCTAATTGAATCGTTAGTCTAATTGAGCGGTATTTCCCAGTAAGTAGGACATAAGGGCTCTGAATTCATTTGTTTTAAAAGGTGCTTCAGCATTCAAAGCACAGCGGCGGCACGCGCTCGGCTTCACTGAGGGAAGCCTTCCTTTATCTGCGCATGGTTGTGCCTTTGTTTTGCTCTGAGTGGAGCTGAGAGTGCTGTGCCATCTGATTCCAGCCAGACTGCAGCCGTCCGCCGCGGCTGCGAGAGGAGGGCGAGACTTGGGACTTTCATCTGAAGCTGCGAGCCTGTGCACACACAAGTGGAGCTCACACACACACACACACACACGCACGCACACTCGCACACACACATTCGGCCACACACACACACACACACGCACACACGCACACACGCACACACACATTCGGCCACACACACATGCACACACACAAGGTCGTGGACACACACACGCAGACACTCTCACATACACACACACACACACTCGCACACAAGGTCGTGGACGCACAGAGTCAAACTGCAGCGCTGGCTGGGGTCAAAGACGCTTTTACAATTAGCAGCATTCAGAAGGTTATTATTTTGAAAAGCAGCTGCAGCGATTCACACAGCGATGGGCGCATCATCTCTTCCTCTCTCGTTTGTGGCAAAGGGAAATGTCCTCATTATTTTGGTCTCATTCTTGTTCCTTTGCTACACTTGCAGCCTCATGGGACTGAAAATCCTGTTGGGGGGAAAAAAAAGTGTAAAGAGGAACACGCGACAGTTTGGTTTCAAAGCGTCATTCCTGCTGCCTAAATTTCTCATTTCCGCCGGTTTCATCCGCGCTCCTCTCAAGTTCCTCTCTTCAAACTTAAGTCGTCGCATCACAAGGTCCCCGAGTCTGACTTGTTCCAGCCAACCTGCACGTCCCCGCCGCCGCCTGCCAAGGAAGAACCCACCACTCCGCTGCTTAATTAGTGGCTGATTGAAAGAAAAGTTCAGGACCCGAGAAAACTTGGCAGAAACGGCACAGAAAGAAATGAGAAGAGGGGTAAAAAGCGGGAGCGACCTCTGTCTCCGCGAGTGGATTTGAGACGGGCGAGGCGACACCCAGACCTCGACGGCTCCAGACCCAGACAGGACTTAATTAATGTTTAGAGATAACGCCTGCATCTGATCTGCCTCAATACACTGCCCCCCTTTTCTTCATATGTGCTATTTGTATCTGATGAAAAACACTGGTGGCATTTTCGCTCGGTAAAACAATAAAATATTAATCACAAAAGTTGGGGGAACAAGGCTGCGCTGATTTGCAATTTAAATTACCTGAGACTTCCTGGCAATTAATTATAGCCCATATGAGTGAGTGAGGGCGTATACGCAGAGTTTTACTCGCGTGTGTGTGTGTATGTGTGTGTGTGTGTGTGTGTGTGTGTGTGTGTGTGTGTGTGTGTGTGTGTGTGTGTGTGTGTGTGTGTGTGTGTGTGTGTCATCGTTCTGGCTTTGCTTCACAGCATATCTGAAGAACAATTTACCAAGAGCTTTTCTTGTATCCTGTCCCTTAAAGAGCACCGCGAATGCCAAGTAATTACAAGGAATCAATTTAAGAAAACATGACAACACTGGCAGCACTGTTAACAGCATCACATCTTTCTAAATAGACCCAGATGACACTTACCCAGAATAAAGCTAAAGATGTGGGGGTTTTTTTTCTTCCCCTTCTTCTTTTTCATGACAAGCATCAAGAGCAGGGCGGCGGGAGGAAAGCACAACACAGCTCTCAGAGATTTGGGACGCGTGTGCAAATCATAGGAATCCCACACAAGGAATGTCTTCACACGGTCCCTTTGTCGTCGCAATCAGATGATGACAGCGTGAAGGGAAGCGGTGACTAATGAGAGATAATGCACACGGCACAGGGAGGATAAATAGTGTCACTGTGCAGTATACGCCAGGCACGGCTTTATAAAAGACAGGCGTCCCCCCCGATGGCAATTAAAAGGACAAAGTGAGACGCTAATAGAGGCAATAATTGAAGTTTGTTGTGGCTTCGTGTCCTTGTAGCTCAATAACATTAATGTGAGTGTAGAGGAGCTAATGTATCATAAGCTGTTGTCCAGCAAACGCTGCATACAGGATCTGTTGATACACGTAATGAACAGATAAAATCCTTGTATCAAGCACCAAAGAGCCATAAAAGGAACAGTTTCAGGGTTTCTTTTTGTTTGTTTTGTTTTTTTACCAGCTGTTCCGGCCAAAGTGGAACCTTGAAAGACTGACCTCCACAAAAGCAGGCAAGAAAAGACGCGGGAGCGTTCCGGGTGCACGAGGCGTGGAGTGCTCCAAGTACAAAGGGAGGAGAGGAGGCTGGGCCGACTCCATCCCACATGCAAACCTGTTTTCAGAGAAGGAAGGAGACCTGGAGCCCATTTATATTCATTACAGGGAGACAGTCTGCTCTCACTCTGCCAGTCCAGCCTCCATCTTTCTCCATCGCTCTGTCACACACCTCAACACACCGGGGAGGAGAGTCTGACGAAGCAGCAGACAGATGGATCCAAATACCTCTGTATGAGCTGGTGCAAAGCAAAAGGTGATGCTGCATCTTCCAGAGCTGACCAACACACAGTACAGTAACCACAACACGTCCTCGGGAAATATATGCAGCACGGCTCATGGTGTAATAATGTTTGTGCTACGATATTAACTCCATCTGTAAATTTTATATGGTGATAGCATATATCTCTGAGCATATGTTGCCTCCATCTGCAAATCTGATTATGTGAACAGCTTACAATGCATATTTACACTCAACACATTTCTATTCATTTGTTTATCCATCTGTGCCCATAACAATCTGAATAGCTGGTGATGCACATGTTGCCTACAAGGCCACAACAACCCAGAGGACTCCGAGGCCAGGCTTCATTTCACCAGGTTTCAATGAAGGGGCGATCTCTCGAACCCTTATTAAAAGATGCGCATCAATAACTACTAGTGTTGAATCAGCTGTTTGGGCTTTGCACAAACTCATGGTGCAATGCCGCATAGTGAATATCAACATGCATGTGAAGGATGAAGTCCATATGATCCTTCTGGCATTTCAATAAACTTGGCAACCACGGCTTTGCCAACAGCTGTATTGTAGCTGTTTCCTGAGTTGTTTCCATGTATCGCAGTGTGTAGTGCTGTTTTTACTGCCTGCAGGCAAAGTGGGACCAGGCCCAGCTGCAGGCAGCTTTCACTGTGAATGAGGCACAGTAAGTTCATAATACACAGCCTGTGGACAGAATGCAGGCATGGGGGAATTATCACATGTAAAACCCAAAAGTCACCCCACACAGGCCCTTGGAGCCCAAACGCACTTTGAGGAACTACAGGTTTGAGTTGATGCATTTGAGACAAAGTGATTTAATTTCTGACTACTTGACTTCTTCACCAACAAAGCAATAAGGACGTTAAACCTCAAGGAGCGAGAAGTTGGCAGCACGATGCTGAGACGCTGCCACCAGGTGGACAGGGGTGGAATCTCCCGCTTTGAAAAAGGCTCCGATCGCAGCGGGGAACCTGCAGCGTTTACAGGGTCACCTTGTGCAACAATAGGCAGCGAGCGGAACAGCGAGGCGCAGAGGCAGAGTTTAGAGAAACACGCTACAAAGGCTGAAAACATGCCAGAAAGCCGGGGCTAAGTGACAAAGTGCTACAGCGCCGCGCGTATGCGTGACGCATGCCCGAGCGCAAATCAAAGCCCACACGCTAGTTCACATTTACACAGCTCGGAGTCAACCCCCCCCCCCCCCCCCCCCCCTCCGGCCCCAGCCACAAATCTGACGGAGGGTTAATGAAGCCTGTTCACGATGGGTCAGAATCCATTAAAAGCAGACGGGGGTGCCAATGAAACGCTCGCAGGGAGCTGATGCTAAAAACCACACACATCTGGCTGGAGGTGCACTTCCTGTACTACTACTCTGCTGAGAGCACAACCACCACAACCCATCAGCGTTTGCATAGCAAACAAAAGGCAAATCTCCCTTCACCTTTATCCACAGGACTGTCCTGGATGTAATCCCTCCCTGCTTATTTCCTGCCCCGCGGAGCCCCTCGATATGAAGTTCCATTCTGCAGGAGCCGAGCTCCACGCGAGCGGCAGGAGTGACGGGCGGGAGAGCGACTTGTTTTGTTAACACGCTCGGTGCAATGATGCAATTTATAATTAAAATGCAAATAGAGCGACAGGGAGTCTCTCTTCACCTTGTTTTCGCTTTAATCCGGCGTTCTCGGGGGAGGCCCATCTCTGCCCGGGATCTAAGTGTCCAAGCCAGTAAATCAATTTTCATACCGGGGAACTGAAATCAATTAGAGTTTTAGGCGATACGCAAACTTCACATGAGCAACTAGTTCACGGAGAGAAACCCGCGGTGCATGAGGAGACGTATGCAGCCTGTGGCTATAAAACATTTTCCTACCTCACTATGATGATGTGTGGAGGAGTTTTAGGAGCTCACGTCCATGAACTAAAGGCTAAAAGCAATTATTTCGGAAAACAAAGAAGCCCGGGCTTCGCTCGACACATTCGCCATTGGCCCGTCTCGGTTTTGACTATAGCTTATCACAATAGGTGGCACAAACATCCCCTAAGCTTCAATCTCTACAAACACCCAAAGACAAACACCACTGAACGAATCATTTGAGAGTTTCCCTTCAAAGGTAAAACCTGACAGAGGAAACGGGGGAAGTGGAGAGGAGGCCCTTTTTTTCAGCCGTCGTCCTTCAGTGTGACTTTGTCATGTAACACATTTCCAGCTCAATTATCTGCATCCAGTGGTTTTCAAACACATTTAGCAAGGACCAGTGAGTTTGGTAATTAGCAGGAGCCCTGGCTCATAAGGGGACCAAAAACAAAGCCTGTCTTTAGCTCTATCTTTATCCCCTCCGCTTGTCTAATCTCCTCTGATCCTCCTCTTTTCACAGAATGTGTTGGACATCCTTTATGCTCCCAGTCAATACCTTTATATGAAAACAGGCTTCAGCTATTATGGAACAAATCATAATGCAAAACCAGATACGCGATGCATGTACACTAAATGCATTATTGATGAACATGCATGTCATATAAAACACCTTTTTTTGCGCCTATTAGTTCCCATTAGCTCACACACACAAAACAAATCAAATTGGAATTATTTCCTGGGTGCCAAATAAAGAACGAAGGCCAAAAGAGACGAGGAAACCAAATCTCCTTCTAATGCAAAGATTTATTACAAAGAACAATGAATCGCAAATGAGTCAGACAGTCTCTGAGATGCATACAAACGCTCCAGCAATTACCAGCGAGCACAATACAACTTCATAGATTTGAAAAACACGACTTGTAGCCGTGATGACATTTCACACAGAAATGCAACTTGGAGCAAAAATCGATTTTCATATCTAAAGGTTAACACGGTGTCAGGCTGTGACCACCTTCCCCGTGTTGTTTTCCATTTTAATTACAGTTCAGGATCATGTCGACTTGCTCCGGCACAGAAACGGTGCCTTAGGTAAAACCACCACCACAATAACTATAAAGGTCCATTTAAACGCGGGACAATCTCCCCCTCACTTCCTATTTGCCACCAAGTGTATTACACTTACCTCCATCCATTTTACTGAGTGCGTGAATTTAATGTCTAACATTCATGCACTTTAAAGTCATAAAAGTCCCCTCGTGGAACAAAAGGAGCACAACTGAGCGGCTGACCACCATCACCATAATGATACATCATTACTGGCCCTGTCGTAAGGGTAAAGTACCGAGCGCTTCCTACGTTTAATACGCAGAGAACAGAGGATGAATAAAGGCGGAAGCAATGAGTCTTTAAGGTTCTCTCACTGTATTGTTCTTTATTTTCCACAACTGGAGGGAGAAACTGGGAAACAACAGCTGCTGTACAAGGGACTGCGTTTGGAAGGTGATGTGGTTCGTGCAGTGGTGTGGGCTGAACTGTTGTGAATCCACTAGTAGCAAGAAAAAAAATCACTTTTTTTTTTTTGGATTGAAAGACAAAATAATGGTCCTGTTTAGCTCCGTGGCATCATCTCACATGCCCACGGTGCGTGAGTCTCCAGAGACAGGTGAGCTGCCTCGGAAAAACATCAATGAACGGCATATCAACGAAAAGCAAACATCTTTCTATTAAGTAGATGGGTCCCCACTGTTGGTCTTACCATTAGCATAAAGTACTTCAAACCCAAGAGGATTCACACACACAGACTGAAAAGGAGCCAATTAGGATCAACCGTTCACTTAACTTGTCATCCTGTCACATCACGGCGGTGAAATATGGGGATCAAGGGCAGTCTGACACCGTGGGGTCGCAGAGGCAGGGTCACAGCTGACATTTTTTTTCCACACAACAGCCCACGGGCGCCTCGGGGAGCGATATTCCCGTCTCTCACCAGATGTCACAGCTAATCCTGCTAGAAAAGCTCCCGTCTGAGGCCTCACAACGGCGGGGAGCCTCCGCACGGGGTCACGGCGAGCACTGGGCCCCGAGGACGCCCCGCGAGACCTTCGCTGGCTGCAGGAATCGGGAGTGTTCACACTGGGAGAGAGGAGGGAATTCACCAAACACGTCTTGGCTCTCGGTGTCGTGCTCGCTTTTCTGTGAAACCGTCTTTGTCCTGGTGAATAACTTTATTTTCCTGTCTCCAGTGCAGCGCCTATGAATCGGAAAACCGTTTTAAACAGGGGAGCTTTCAGCCAGCCTTAATGAAGACCTCTGCAGAGCTCTCTCTGCAGATGAAGGCGCTGCTGACATCATAAGCGCGTGAGGACTTTTTGTATTTAATTACACTGCCCTTTTAAACCCAGCAGCATTTTATGCCGTCAAGTGCGTTTTGCTTTTTCCCACCAACACAAGACAACGTTTCGTTCCCTCCTCAGATATTTCCCCCAACATTCAGTTTTCAGCTATTTAACCCCAATTTCTACTGACAAAACAGCTGAGACTCCAGCAGTTTGTGAACAGGTCGTACGGTATTTTACTATGACCCTGACTCTGCAGGGCTGTCTTTGACCGGAGTATTTGGAAAAGCCTTGATCCATATGTTTAAAATAAGATATTCAGAGAAGACTGCAGACTCGCCTCCCAAAACTCCCAGCGCAGGAACGGGTGGGGGAGAAATGACCTCTTAATCATTCTGGAAGACATCAGTGCACGGCAGCCTGACAGACAGACAGACCTCAGCCCTGAGCCTCCATCAGATACAGACCTATTAGCGCACGCAGCACGTTTAGCAGTGTGGTTTTATAGCACACATGCGCGGGAGTCTACTTTCTAGAAGACCTGTAATATTTTTGGTAACATCTGCTTTTATTCATTTTTGAATTTTTAATTATCTTTGCTTTATTGTGTGTGAGAGGGTTCATTATATTAATTCTGAAAGCACTAAGAAATGTACCTTTTAATTATCAGTATGAGAAGCTGCACTCAATTAAGTGTACAAAAATAATAAAAAAAAAACACAGTCCAACTTTAATGTCAATGCAATTATAAAGCAACGTAAATAGAATGCAGTTACTGTTGAAGTGTTTTCTATGCGTTCTACTGATAAACTGGCTTCCTGAATGTGAAATGAAGTACGCTTCAACTAGAACTAGACAGAAGCTTTCAGAGGAACATACTGTTAATACACTTGTATGTTACTCTCCATATTTCATAACACCCAGACAGGTGCATTACCTAATGCCTCTTTCATTTAATGAGCCAACTGTACATACTGTACATATCTCCATATTCATTGTGTATTTTAAGCAACGGACGTTTTATCAGAAGACTCTGTATTTCTTCTAATTCACAGCAGACGGAGGATGCTGAGAGGCGGACACGCAGTGTAAAAGCAGGCTCGGTCTCCGCAGCCATTGAGGAACTCTGGAGACAGGTGCACACTGTGCTCTCTCTGTCTTATTGCTGTGCTGATGCTCTTTTCACTGAAAGGAAGGGAGAGAAAAGGTAGCTGCACTAATAAGTTCAGTTCTATCTATCGGTTACACTTGGTACGACAAGGGTTACTCTTTTGTGTGCCCCAACGTCACTCTGCCACCCAATTACCACATTTACACTGAGATATCACAGACACACAAAGAAACACACACACACACACACTCATCTATATTCACCGAGAAATTTAAATGCGCTCTATTATATCCACAAAAGATGGATCATCTTTTAAAACCAAAAGTGATCTCCTCACCTTTTATACATTGTTATCTATCCATTAAAGAACACATACATTATACAATAAGGACTAAAATGAGCCTTCTCACTCTGAACAGTGTCAAACCAGAGACTTGACAATAGTAAAAAAAAGTAATACGAAGCTTAGAAACTAACATATCTCTGGCCCTGAGGTCTGGCAAAAAATAAACTTTTAAAATAGAATATCTCCAATTTACTGTTTGCAATTTTCACTTTAATTAAAAACAGAATATCAGCTAATTGATTATGAGAGTGCACATTAATTATGCATAATCAACGAGAGGTGTGTTGATGTGGAAGAATCCCATAACTCGCCTAAATGCTAACCTCTATCTGCACAGGAGGAAAAGGCTGGAGAGCAACATTAAGCCGAAGCCCAACAACAACAACAACAGTGACTGTGTCATATCATGGGTGTTAATCAGCAGCAGTCTGGTTTCAGATCAGTTCATTACCTGCTCGCTGGGGTTTACAGAGAAGCCAGCGTGGAGGAATCAAATTCGAACTCCCGCAACACCATTAAGATAACAGCCACAAAATAACTGCCGGTGTTACGAAAGGTGACAAAAACCTGTATGTCACCCTCCAAATCCAAGCTTTCCTAATTCATGTTAAGGTTACAAGTGTTCCCCTCAATATTCTCTGCAGAGCGGTGCCTTTTGGAGGGTCATCAGATGGAGCCTGTTGCGGAAGTCAGTTGTGAAAGCAGGAAATGCCAGGCAGATAAAGCTGCTAGAGTCCAGCACACACACACACACACACACACACACACACACACACACACACACACACACACACACACACACACACACACACACACACACACACACGCAGTGACATTTCAGATCTCCTCATTGAATCTGGGACTGTAACCAGCAGCTATGCTGTGACTCTAAGCTTCCCTAATTCATGCTTCTCTCCCCCACTATCTCTAAGAGCACTCCTGCTGCTATCAAACTTTCAGCTCAACACTCATCTTCCCCAACTATTCCTCCAAATGACTCATTCCACGCACTGCATCTTCTGTCTAAATGTCCCTGACGAATCAAGCACATCAAGCTGCCTTTGGTGGGGGCCACCAATGAGATTATCGCTCCCTAATAAAGTCATTTGAGTCGGGCAGACACATTCCTATCTCTGGACGGCCAATCAAAAGCACCACAGAGACTTTCTGTGCTCCAGCAGATGCCAAGATGGTGGCAACAACAGGCAGTGATGGATGGGGGGCGGTGGGTGGAGGCAGATAATCAAAGAAAGACACAACAGTGTAAGCCACAGCGTCAACCCTAGACCGAACACAGAAATGAATCATGAATACACACGGATAATAGGAACCCGTAATAAAGGACCAGTTCAATAGAAAAGGCAGGTGAAAGGCAAAGTGAGACCTGCCTTATTTCCACTTTGACTCAACCCAACAAAAAGGTTTTGTCCACAAATAATATGGCAAAAGAAAAATGCACAAATCAAAAGGCAGAAATGTCCTGACAGGCAGAATCTGAGGAAACACAGCAAACAGGCGAGGCAGACGTCAAAACAAATCAGGTTCCAGCTCCTGTATCATAGGAGGGAAATGGACTTGTCTTATGAAGCAGGGCAAGTGAATCAGAGTTGTTTGCATTTATCAATTTGCTGCGTCTATTGGAGATATGAAATTCAATATACAACACTTGACTGTGTTTATTGGATGTGAGATTTTATATTTAGTTTCATTCAAGTGCATAATTCCATAATACTAGAATAATTACTCAATAATACAATAAAAATAGCATCTGTTACAGTATAGTATAAGCGTGTAATTATAGTAGTTCTTGTTTGTGCTCAATTTAAACTGGATTTAACTAAAGGAGCAAACTAATAAGCATCTCACTGCTTATACAGCGACAGCCCGTGAATGACCACAGTTTGACTGATACTGTAGCAGTGGTATCAAGTCAACATGAAGAATGACTGGAACAAAACACAACAGAAGGAGACAAATTGGAAGCAAGAAAAACATGAAATAAAGATACAGTTAAAGTGAGGCGGACCCGGCTACGGCCCCATCAAAAGAAAACCCACCGGCGGGGTAATATAAATACAACACAATCATTAACCAGCTCTTCCACACTTAACAAGGAGCTCGGAGAGACGAGGGAGAGGGGAATAAGTGGATGAAGCCTCAGGGTTGCCGCGGCAACTTAAATCAGAACCTGAGATAACAAGAGAAACGAGCCTGTGTGGGACGACCCAGGTGAGACGGACCGAGGGGGGAACGGGAGAGAACGGGGCTTTGAGTGGGAGCACCCGTAGAACAACGCACCAAACCCAACCCAGCACGTCAGAAAACGCAGAACCTTCAACCTCATCATTATAAAAACACATCTCTATAACACAGAAGGATTATTGCAGCCAGTATATATTGCTCAAACCAACCTATGACAGACCGACTCATCAGCATCATATTTGTGTTTTGCTGAACAGACACTAATAAATCTGAGGGCTCTCGCGGAACCGCGGCTGACAGACACAGATTTAGCCCTGCAGTTATCAAGCACCTTTTTCTCTGGCTGCTTTGTGGTTGCCAAGAGACAGATAAAACCAACCGGTGGCTGGCAGTTTATAAGGGCTGAGTGTTAAGGCCTAAAATGTCAATACCGGTCCCAAGGGAAACAATAATTAAGGCATAAAGATCTAAAAGGCTTGTCGCATATGGCTGGCCAGCTGTCACATCTGTCTCCTCGCACTCGTTCTGGTAACAGCCAAACCTATAGTGAAGCAGCGTATGCGATGGCTGAACATTAAATGTCAGCTAACGGAGCTGCAGCCACGGGCTACAGGCTGCAGCCTGGCATTTAGGAGCGTACAGGAGATCCACCTCTCATTTTATAAAGTAGTCTGGACCATTCCGACTGCTGCTTGGACATGTTCTATCCCAGAACGTCATGCTCTGGGGCTCTATTTTGGTTCTATCGCTTTACTGCATAGCATGCGATAAACAGCAAAGGCTGCAGGGAAAACCAGCGCTCAAACTGGGGAGCGACGTCTTTCTCTCCCTCCCGCTTTCATGCGTTTGTGACGTTCAGAGTAGACAATTTCAATCTCCACAATGACTTATCAACAAAAGCCATGCGTGAGGCCAATTAAACCAGAGTAATCCAATTCCGCTCCGTGAAGCTTCGGCTGAGCTTTCTGGACTCGACGCACCGCCTCTTTATTTGCCTCAAGCCGCAGCATTTATACCGCGCTCCTGCAGATTTTAGAACCGTGCCAGGTTCTGGAAATGCATTTTGTGGAGTCTCCTTGGTTCTTCTTGTTTCGCCTGGCTTTTCAAGCCTAATTTGTACAAATGATGACCCTCAGACGGACATCGTCCGCTTAATGCCAAGCAACAGGCACAAATGAAAGCAGAGTTCATCAGGTGTCACAGGACGTCCAGCGTAGTTAAAAGTCAGTCACCAATCTAAAATAAAAGAAGTCCACATCACTAATGCGCACGGGCTCCGACTGCACCTGGGACTGATCCCTCCTGAGCGGTGTGTTAGGACGTGGTTGCAGCTGGCAGTGGTGACTGACAGATCAGGTGAGCGCTGCTCTGCTCAGGCGTGCACATGCAGCGCCTCTGACTCAACTGAAGTGGCTTCAATTAACTGAAGCAGCCAAGTGTGAGGGAGGGGACTGTAGGGGATGGGCCCCAGACAAGCCTTCTGTCAGATTTGGGGGGGTGGGGGGTGGGGGGTCTATTCTGACAGGTCCTCTAATGCCCCACCAACTCCAACCTTTCTCCATCTCCTCTTGGCTAATTACTTAGTATCTATATGGAGACACTTGCCACCGTGATCCGAGCAAATTGGCTGTAAGTGCAGGGTCAGCGAGGACGCTGGTTCACTCATGTACGCGGGTGCACACACGCCACGTGTTCACTTGAAAACGCTAAACGATATCCATCAGCAACCTCCTCTGTAATGACGATGATATGAAAGCAATGTCGTGCAGGAAAGGCCTGCACTATCGTCTACAGTAGAGAGGTTATTATGTATATACACATATATAAACACACCTCAGACCTGAACATGTTCTGATGAGACCAAAGGGAGGTTAATTGGCTTTAATGGGACCGTGAGTTGAAGCTCCCCCAGTATGATTAAATGTTCAATGATAAATAATGATGTGGTTGCGTTAACTGAGTCTACGTTGCCCATAGGTGTGAATGTGACATCTATGTTGAACCCCACCTCTACCAGGAAAACCAATCAAGATAATAAATTGGTAAGTGGACAAACATTCAACTGATCCTAAATCAGAAAGCAGCACAACCCATTAGCCAAACATTTGAGACAAAGTCAATAATAAATAGTGTAAAATAGAATAATAAGCATAGAATGATAAGAATTATTAAACAAAAGTCTGTGGGACAGTTTTTGTATCCCGGGTCCAATGAAACATTATCCAACAAATGGGTTCAAATGGTGCATCAGTGTATATAACAGAACAGTATAATCAAATTTATTGCTTTGTTTATCTATTGTTGGCTTTTTGAATATTTAAAGATTTGTTTTTCCTCCGTTCGTCTTATCCAACAGGAAAGGTGGAGATGGTGGCAATTATCGCCTCATAAAGCAGCAGCCAGACTGCGCTGTATTCTCAAATGCATGTTTACATACATCACCGATAGATCCTCACTTGTCTAGTGCTTGAAATAATAAATATGAGACTGCACATTTCTAATGACACCAACACAAGCAGCCGCACAAAAGCCTATTACAGCGTCACGACTACCTGCCCACCTCTCGCTGCCAAAGGCTGCGGCATCTGGAAGTGGAGTCTGCAGTTGGACTGGTTTGAGCAGAACATCCCACAGACGCCTCATCGCACTGTGGAGCAAATTCATCTTTTAGCATAAAAATACAAATTAAAACTGACCCAACTTCCACTGTAGTAATTTGCAAAGGCAACTTTTTCAGCAATTTCAATACTGAGGCAAACATAAGTTTCAGTAAAGAGCAAAGTTCAAATGAGTGAATTTGGGTATTTCAGGCTCACAAACATCTACAGAACCGTCTCCAAGCTGATTCTGCATCAGGCTCAACAGCTGATTAAAATATTTAAGAACCCTACACAGATTTAATGTTTGTGGATATTTTGCAGCAAAGCTGACGTGGGAGACGCTGCCAGGTTTGACGTCAAAATTGAATCGCGCTCCAAAATACGTGGGAACATGAAGCGATTTCAACACAGTGCACAAACGTAAGCTGCTTTTAGCGAAACCCTGAACTCTAGACATTAGTCGGGGGAGCGGTGCGCAGAAATGCAAACGGCTGAGTCAGACGGCGAGCGGCTCCACGCGACCTGTGACGTCCGCATGAAGGAGAATGAGTCAGGTGAGAGACATAGTGGGTGTTTCCTTATAGTCCATCCAGAAACTACACAAAATACTTCTCCTTCTGTGTAGTAAATGAAACAGCAGGTCACGTCAATAAGCCTGCGACCTTTGACCCCTGAATAAATAGAGTGTGCTATTTTACGCAGGGCCGTTCTTGCTGTTCTGGCTAGTTTCACTTAACTAATTAACATGGAAACACTTTTAGGGGGCACGAAACGCATAGAACTGCATAATTGCCCCTGAAGGATATTTTGCACAGCTTTATAGTTACGTTGGCTCTGATGCTGGAAAACCCTCCTACAGCAGACAGCATCCCCACATCTCCTTCCTGCTCTCAATTTTTAATAAGATCAGGGCAATTTACATCGCACTCAGCTGATGGTTACACAATAGAACGGACTTTGCCGTCGTACAACATGTATACAATGAAATTGGATATAGTACTACTCCCAAGTATAAAGTCTCTACTTTGTATTCCTGCAGTAGTCGGTTTAAATCCTGTGTCACTTACAGTAAATGTTTGTCTTGCGGTTGTTCTAAATCTGTCCATTTCCTCTCACCCAGTGTTTGATTTGACGCCAGCCATCTGAGAATACTGTAGGTGTCAGATGGTTTTAAAACAGCCAGCTTGACACGCATAACCTTTTTTTTTTACATATGGGAAATCAAAACACTGCAGCACCTATTGTAATCAATGGCCAAAAGTATTTGAATGTGATTGACGGGTTTGTCTTTCACCATGAAATTAAATCTGAAGTTGGAAAATGTTGTCTCATATTCACGTTTTGCCCTTCCAGTAATTTTGAAGGAGACTGTACATGAACCGACTAGAGCAGGACACCTGGGATCAGGCAAACTCCGGTATTTATCAGTGGCTGAGCAATAATTTCCTCTTAACTCAAAGTACTGCCATCATTTTAAGGCCTTGAACTTTGATCATGTGATTTGAGGAATATTTCTGCAGCCACATATACCTTTTATAATAACATCCACCGTTGCCCCCGTTCACAGTACACTTGCAATTTCCCCAAAATTGGTACCGACCGACTCCCTCTCCTCCAGATCTTCCCCCGCTTTCGTCCTGGCCTAGATCAAAGTCCCTCAGACATCTGTTCCGCTTGCTGCTGCCATGACTAGCCAGCTGGACCGCGTGCGTCAGGTCTCTGTCCGTAGCGTGTCAGTACTGCACGTCTGTCCACAGCCCGAGCTTCTTGGCAAGCTGCGAGCGCAAACAGCGGAAAGAATCAACAAGACTAGTGGTGAGAGCGCGAGCGTGGGCGCGAGCCGGCGCCTTATCATATTCTTGCAAGAGGCTCGTTGTCAAGTTGACTGTTTGCGCGCACATCTGTTCTGCAGGAGACTTGAATGCAGAGTGGCTTTCAGACGGAGAGTGTGCGGTTGCATGTGTGTCCTTGTGACAAGATATTACAAAGACCGGCAGTGAGGTTTACGCAGGGACGCGAGGCGAAGTGAGGCGGAGGCCTCCTTATGCAATTACACCCGACGTGGAAACACTAATCCGAACAACAAGCGGAGCCGCTGGTGAAAACGCAGACGTAAAGGAGTGAAATCTAATTTCTAGAAATCAAACGATGATGCTCGGAGCAATAAGATTCAAATATCCTCAATGCTTCCCCCGTACTTCTAGCAGAATATTTGCTCTGACCCAGAACTTTGGAGAAGCGTGTGGATCTGGCTCAGATGTAGACATTACATGTTGATGCGATGAAGCTCCCACAGAGACCCCAATAACGCCCTAATCTTCTGACAACAGACTCTCGCCGAGGAGCTCGACTCCGGCGCGGAGCGATGCTGTGGCCGCCTCATTAAAACCCTCCGAGTCTAATTCTCCTCCAAATACCACCTCTACCTAAACAAACATGGGATGCTGACTCGTACTCCTCACGCCTACCAAGCACAGATGAACGGTACTTCAACGAGCTGCTTATTTCTGTTAGGTCAACCATTTTCCCAGAAAAGCTTTAATTGTAGAGAAATGCATAAATGACTAGAAAATCTGGTGGTTTAAACAAATTCACAAGTCAGACTCAAACACTAACATACTGTGCTCTTTGTATTCACGGCCAGTTTTCCAACTGCCTGTAGGCTTTTACTTCAGGGAGCGAGGCGATGATCTACATGAGTGAATGACATATCTTAAAACCTGTATGTTTACATGTACGCATCAAGGAAATGTCAATCGGATGCAAAATACAGAGGTTGAACCCTGAAGGAAATGTCAAACGCTACCCTGGCTCTCGTATGTGTATATGGGCCCAGCACTGTTTGATCAGTGGCTCACCTGAATATGTATCCTCCGCACTGACAACAAATGACGACTAGTCTGCACTTCTGCTGCACTGTTTCCATATTTTCACTCCTGTTCTCAATCGCCCACTGACGGAAAATTAAATTACTTGTTAAAACTCTGTTGTTTTGAGACCCTCCATTAAATTCACTGTCTTACATTACTTGGCCTTCTTTGTCCTAACTGACCACAGAACACAACCACCAGTAATTTAAATGGTCCTGGTACCCGGGCCAGATGTGGAAGCAGCATGAAACAACATTGTCTAACTGCAACCCTTTAAAGGAGGAGAATGGAGCTCCCAGACACAAGAGAAATACCAGAGCAAGAAAAATGGAAATCAGAAAATGCAAGAGCAGACAAGACAGAGAGAGGAAAATAGACAGCATAAAAGATAGGTCGATGTACAACAGGCCAATGAAATAGAGCGAGAAAGACAGAGCGAACAGCAGCTCAATAGTCCAGAAACAGGAGAGAGAGACACACTAAAATTAAGCAGAGGGCGGAGAGAGGTGGTGAGATGGAGGTAGCCCAAAAACTGAAACATCCTCAATTCATCCATCAAACACCTGTTCCTCTCCATCTCATCACTCAGAACCTGCCCAGACTCAGAAAGACCAGCATTTAGAAAAGGCTGTAACTGTCACAGCAGCCAACGGCAGAACAGAACAATAGGCCCGTCATATGGGAGCGGTGACGGGGAGCTAATTTCTAGGTGGGAGGTAGGATTAGAGGTTACACCATCCTAATGCAACGCGAAGATGAGGCACCAAATCCCTCCATCACAACCTGCTCCTGCTTCATTTGCATCCGGCGAGAAGGGCTGACATTTAAAACAAACCTGATGACACGCAAACGGGGGAAAAAAAAACCCGCAGCCAATTCGGTACCGCACATAAAAATAACACGTGACTCTGAGACCAATCGCAGGTGGGTGCATCCCTTCGCTCAATAAAATACAAACTAAATTTAATAAGCTCTCCCGTTCCTCCACGGTGACATTTCCTGTTACGCGTCCGCATCCTTCACAACCCTCATACGCCCAGGCTTCATTTCTCCCGCTCCCCGCCGGCGCCTGCCCTCGCTTGCCCACTTCCTTCATCCTAATTCCACTTCTCCGCCTCCATCCCTTGCTCCCTCCATCCAAAACAACAAGCGTCCCAGAAAGAGGGCCATCAATCTTCTTCAACGAGACCCGAGTGCGAGAGAGCGCCAAGGCTACAGCGGATTACTATCTCCCCTGACTTCCACTCAGCACTGGATGAGGTGTGGAAGGAGAGGACGGGGATGCGGCCAGCGCTGAGAGCGAGGCAAAGAAATGATCTTAGATAGCAAGCGGACACATTAGATCTTAAAAGCCTCAAACAAACGTCGACCTTTGTCAACAGAGAAGTAAAGAAGCACAAGAGCTGAATTCTAAGAAAAATCCTAACTCGTAACTCCAAAGCTGACCTTTGATTTATCTCCAGAGTTCTGCTGCCGGACAAACCGTACGTCTGGCCTCGTGGCATGTGCACAGCTGGCTCCAGTGGAGGGCTGCACATTTACATAACACAATTAATGCTTTTAAAACGATCTGTTTAAATGCTTCAGGCTCCAAACTGTGTCCCAACTCTCCAGCACAACTGGTGCTGTACAGAATGTCATTCATTTCTGTAGACAAAAGTTCCAAACATGCCTGTCGCTTCCTGCAAACCAGTACCTGTACACGAAGAATTCTTATTTGTAATAGGTAACAACAATCAATTTAGCTTTAGTGTTAGCTTTAACTAGCGAAGCCATTTTAATCAGTAGTTTATAAATCATTGTGTTGAATCAATCAGGCATTCATTTACTTCAGGAAATGTAAACGTCCATACTGATAATCCTCAAACTCCATTTGCTCTAGTTTGACCGCAAACACCACTGTGTTAATGCTCCAGAATTGGACCCGAAACAGAAGCAACCTAGATGATTTTAGCGCCAACATGTAAAAAAAAAAAAAATATCATAGAGCTGCCGATGTTTATTTGCTTTGCGAACTCTGTGGCACCGTAACCTTAATTTGAAGCCCATATTGTAGCGTTCAGGAGAGCAGTGGCACGCGCACGGCCGGATCCGTGACCTTCCAGCTGCTTCTTTCTAATGGGAAACCTCATCCACACAGACGCGTGCGCCACAGTCCACTTTCCAGGAAAGGCCACTGGAGTGAGACAAGACGAGGAGAAGGGAGACGGGCTGTGCAAACAAGCTCCTCGTTCTGAAAGTGTGATGCGCCGAAAGCTCCGTGATCCAGTACTAATAGGCTTAAAACACATTTTACTTTAACTGTGCGTATATAATGTTAAAACCAAGATCATTAGACCACCGCGACAGCTTTGACAGCTACTGCAACGTCTACAAGTGAACATGATGGGGCTAATCACTATGCAGCGTGCTCAGAGGGGAGCCCGCAGGCGTAATAAACTCTCCTCGCATTGTCACAGCATTGATGAGGAGGAAGGTTAAACTTAGAGCTGTCTGTAAAACCTGTCCCTCCCTGACGGGGCTCAGCGTAGTGTGGGTTCTGCTGGGCCTCTGGGCCGCGCGACGAAGGTGGCGAAGGAGGCGAAGGAGGCGAAGGAGGCGAAGGAGGCAACGGTGCGACGCCGCCTGGCACTAAAGGCTTTGACACCGACATAATCACCCGTAATTGATTCGGCTGGTGAGAAACGTGGAACACGGCGAGGATAAAAACGGCTCGGCGCGAGCTGACATCGCCTGTCACACTTCATCTAATCACGCGAGCGGGCGCCGCGTCGAAGGGGGCGCGGGCGGCCGCTCGGCGTTCTCAAAGGGGGCTTTGAT
>NC_040888.2:14341920-14359420 GCF_900634795.4 Betta splendens
TGAGACGGCCAGGCCAGACAACATGGATGGGCGGGAACCACAGAGGATCTGGATCAGGGATGGCAGTTCTGCCTGGTTAGTCAGCCCGTGGCTATTACTTTTTTAAGTCCAAACTGGTACAAATTGGTTTTCGCAGGCTAAATTTGAATGTCTGTTTTAGAAATTATCTAAACCTGTTAGGCGAGAGCTAAAAATTGCTAGGTTAATGAAAATAACTCTAGTTCATGTGATTTAGGGGGAAAGGAGGTTTTACTCACAATAAGGCGAAGAGACTTAGGGCAGATGAGAGAAATTAATCCTATTTTCCAGAACTTTATATTCTGATCTCTTAACTTACCTTAACCTGTTTTGGGTCCCTAACCACGGACCCAAAACAGGAAGAAACATTGCTCATAGCAACAAAATGTAAAGTTATACTATTTAAATTGGCATGTGAGATAAACAAATTTTAGCGAATTCAAATAGACATTAGGTTACTTAAGCATTTACATATGACACGGATCCACATACGCACGGACACAGGATTGCGCTTGAACAAATACATGCGCAGACACATGCATAAACACACGGCACTATTATAAGTCCCAGACTTTAGGCTAACCAAGCTGCGGCTTCAGACATGGGCTATTCATATCTTTCAGAATGAGAGGTTACAGCTTGAGTCTTATCCCTTTCCCTTTTACTGTAACACAGGAAGGACAAGGGCGCTTGTGATTTCACTCAATGTCTGTGGTCAAAAGGTCCAACGGGCGCCTTGATTAGCGGAAGATTAACATTGGTTTTGTGTTGCATTGCCTTTCGCGCTTGCAATAAGTAAAGCCACATGAAGCGGTTCTCCAACTAGACAAAGTCGTTATTCAACTCATCCAAGTGACTAAGAAAACACTACTCGTACTGTAGCAGTCAGCCTGAGCATCCAACCTCTGGCTTGTCAGCATTAATACGTTGGGAAACACGAGAGGAAAACCATTTGTCCGACTAAATGGTGCCCTTGTCAAGCTCCCTGGGCTTTCTGTTGAGCTCTTCAACTGCTTCGTCCAGCTGACGGATATATTTGACCCTGTTGATAAGCACAGAGTAGCACAAAACGAGGCATGCTTGCCGTTCTGGTGGCCTCTTATTGAGAAGCTTTACTCAAAGGTAAAAAATGATTTCTACTACGCAGTCAGAGTTAGAATAGTCAAAAGCACATAATTAACAGTTAAAAGGTGAATATAAACATTAATATTTACTAGTTATAGGGAATTAGATATTGACTAATCATAATCAAACTAGGTACAGTATTTCACTCTGTAGACATTAGATTTCACGTTTCAGGAATAGAGGCAAAGGATGGGGTTTAGGGATATTAGGTTGAGGTTAAGGTGAGTGGAAACACATACTCTCAATCTACCATTTTTTTCAGCTTAAGCAACAAGTGATCAGAAAAAGACAAAAGTAAAGACCTGGAGTGAAACGCTTTAGACGAGTTTAACGTAGCTTGGCATAAGGACCAGGGACAGGAAGGACACTGAGTGTGGTTGTTTTCAAAGTAAAAAAAAAATAAAAAGACTACAGCTACTAACACCTCTAAAGCTGTCTTACATACTGAGTGCACAAAAAAGGCAAGAAAAACCTGGCAACCTTACTGTCACAGCAAGATTTTTGGAGACTGCACACACAGCCACAGAGCTACAGTAGGTGTTGTGCACCCACCCCCCCACCCAAAAAAACAACGACTCAGTTTCACAACATTGTGTTGTTTGGTAAGATTTCAAGGTGTTAGGCATATTTTGTACTTTGGTCAGAGCCAAGCTAACTGCTATACCTGATTTCAACCATTGTGCTAAGCTAAGCTAAGCTAGGCTAAGATAAGATAATAAATAAGCACATTTACCAGACTGCTGATGTCTTGTTTTTGTCTAAGAAGTCTAGGCCATTGGACTTGCCAAATTACCAACATTCGCCTGCATGTGTCTTACCATAGTACACAAAAAGTGGGTCTAGCGTTGATGAATCTTAAACTCTACTGTATGTTAGCTGAGCTTTGCTTGCCCTTACTGTATTTCCCTGATAGTCAAATGTTGTCAACACACTTATTCATATGTCATTTAAAACTGAATCATTGATGCCTGTGAGAACTTGTTGAACAGCTGCTGATGTGCAGGTTGTAGACCCTTGTGTCAGTATACTGTAAGTGGGCCCACTGCAAGGCAAATGCAGCAGGAAGCAAACGATAAGACAAGAAGAAAAGTCCACAGTCCACAGCCACATAATAAAGAGGGATATTCAAGTTTTATCCAAAAAGGGAGGATTGAGTGATTTGGCACATATGCCCATTGCCCCTTTTATCTGATTGTCTTGTTAATACACACACTGCCACACTAGCACCTGGGTTTCCATATTTTTGGATTCCCAACCATTCTTGAGAGGCTTGTATCCTCACAGTCTCAACTGTGTGATCATTTTCACTACGGCGTCCTAATCATTCACAGCATCGGCTTCATGAGCTCAAGAGTTTCCAGAGCATCTGAGACTTTCCCTCCACTGTGAATTGTAACCGACATCCTCCGTAGTCCCACTTCATTCAGCCTTAATTGTATCCTCATTTTTCACCTGGTAACGAGCTAACAAACCTGTGCAGATGTGGCAAGCACATCAAAAGGAGGGACGGATGGGAGGGGGGAAGTTGTTAGTAGAAAAAATGTGTGGAGGGATATGAAAGGGGAAATTTACGTTGTAAGTCTAAGCCAGCGCCACCTCAGGGAAAAATGCTGGAAAAATGTGATATTTTACACCTGCATCTCAGGAGGTGAGGAATAAGAGACAGGGAGTGGGGGAGGCAGTAATTAGATAAGTGTGTGTGTCTGTGTGCGAGGAGTGTGTTTGTACAGGATTTTTACTATGTTTCTGAGGCTTGCCAATGGTTCTTTTTCAGCATTTAATTTGGTCTGTTGAATTTGATGCCAGATTATTAAAAATGCTAAACCTGGTTACGAACATGATAAAAAAGTGTTGAAAATTTAAACAAATATGCTAATGTTGTTACAGTGATAAATACCTGGAAAGCTCTGTTTAATGAATAATGCTACTGGCTCTAATTCCTCATTAGGGCCCCGAAGAGAAGCGCAAAGAAAGAAAACGCATGTATTGTTGTCATGATTTTTTTTACCGAATTACCTCGGAAGGCAGAAGATTCCAACACCTTCCCAAATTAAGGAGATTTAAATGACTTGGTGTTACCGCTAGTGTGCCGTCTGGGGTGTCTTATGAAACCAATTAATGCGAGGGTTAAGTCATGATAAAGTAATTGAGGCAGGTTTAGAAATGAGAGGGGGGAGTCAGGAGTGTGATCAACTCGAGTTTGATAAGAAAATGCAAGACGTCCTTTATATTGCAAAAAAAATGAATACAAAAAATTTATATTCATTTTAAAGTCACAGCAAATGTTTGCTAGTTTTAAAAAGTTAGAGAAATGTGTGAATGTGTTATAACACTTTGGAGCTGCTTTATTGGAAGATCTGATCATAACTGTAAAACTACTGGGACCATAACAGAAATAATATAACTGTTCTGTTTTAGTTTTACTGTCATTTAATAATCACTTCATTAGGACAGGCTGCAAATAAGACTCTGCTGCTTTCAGTTTGAATAAAATGACTGTTTACCCTTCACCTAAATGCTAAATGAACAGGTACAATAGGAACCGCTCTCTGTGTCACTAAGTGAAAAAATAGGTGTGATAAATGTAAGCACCCATAGGTTGTTCAGTGTCAGTGTTAATCATCTTTATTTAACCTCTGCTCGCATTTATAGCATGTCCTTGACAGCCTGTCTACCACACCACATCAAAATATCTACAATAGCTCTATGAAAGCAAATCGCCTCGCTATCGTAATATTTACTGTTTGAGTGTGTATCAGAGTTTCCATCTTTAAACTGAGGGCAAAAGCTCAAATGCCACATAAGACATCATAGCCTGCTTGTGCTTTAAGCCTTATTTCTTTTTCCAGATAAATGTCAAGGCCAGGACAAACATAATAGCATAATATTCTGTATACAGTGACTGATGACATCACTGACAGCAACAGCCAAGGGGGAGATCACAGAAAACTGGAAAACCGCTGGTCTGAACATCATGTGGCATGGCACACACACAGACACACACAGCAACATACAAACAGTATATGATACAATTACCCACACATATACAAGCTGGGCTACAATTAGTACATTTGTTACTGATGCCCCTATTCTGTGCGTCACACATATGCTGAGCAGAGCAGAGCAGAGCAGTCGACTTTAACATACCCATGGCGTATATTTACAACACGTTTATATGGCTAATTATGAAGGTCTGAATGTTTGAGTATTTGTATGTATAATGGAGCATCAGCCTCAGGGGAAGCTAAGTGAATCTTGACAATGATTGACAGATGCCTCGAGTGCATTCTGACTAAACTAACATGCAACTGAAATATCTGGAACAAATTCACAATATAGCCTTTCCTTCAAAAAAGAGGTGAGTTGTTGCTTTAAGTAGGAGAAGAACAAGCTGTGATAATCCCATGTGAGGCCTGTCCTGAATTCTCTATCATTTTTACTGATGAGCTTCTTGGGCAGCTGCCATGTCAGTGAGGATGCTCGTAAACAAATAATTATTCATACTAATAATCTTTCATATTCATGTGCAAATAAGATCCTTTCCTGGTATCTAAGCAGCTTCAAGGTTGTCTGTGGGAGGTTCTCCTAACTGTTGCCTGACTTGACTCATTTCATGCCAAAAAGGAATCTACCAAGGGTCAAGGCTGTGTGAGCGATATATCACAAAGCTGTATAAAACAGACTTTTTTTGACTAATTTTGAAACCTGCCCTCAAACGAAAGTTTTCACAGCCTCACAGGGAATGTGTTTAAACACATATCTTGTTCAGGGTAAAAAGATGTAATATATGAATCAATAGCAGCCTTTTCTTATGAAAGTTCAGTCCAAGTTATTAGGCCACCACAAACAGTCTAAAATGTTAATTTACCCTAAAGGTGACCAGAATCCCAGGTCAAGCGTCACAGACTCCTGCATTGTGACTTCACAGGATTTCTGTAAACGGCACAAATAAATCATATTTATAATGAGGGAACTGGTCTAAACCGCTGTGCGTAAATACGCACAAATCAAACGAGCTTGTAATTGGACTTTGGCGCAAATGCTAAGTTACATCCTGCAATAGCCAAGTTTCCAAACTCCGTCAAACTTTGCCATTACGTGGGTTTAATGCTCCTCGCATGTACGTTTTGCAACACACCGTGACGCCAGTTTATTAGCTGCACATTGTTTGATATGCCATAGCGAGTATCATATATGCGGCTATAAAAAGTCAATAGACAGGCCCACATCAGAGACCACAGCAATGACAGGAGGCCTGTTCTCCGCATGGATAAAACGGCAGAAGGCAGTGGGCATCGGGCGGTGAACTGAGAGGGCTGGACACTGATTTGGCAAGGTGGCTGGAAAGAAATGTTGGCAACAAGTTATGTAACTATTAAAAGTGGGAGATTTTTCTCTTTTCTAACAGGAACATAATATTAAATGCACATTTATAATACATTTTGTCAGCTTCCTGTATTAAAAAAAAAAAACATAATCCCACAATGAACTCAAATGGTAACACTGAACAAAAGTAGGTGGAGGGACTTGATTCAATCTTTGTTGATACCCATTAGCCACACAAGTAAATACACACAAGAGGTGGGTAAACTCAACGCAATGAATCTATTATATTTCAGTATATAATTTAATATATAAACTACAGTAATTCTAAAAGGTGACTGCACAAATGAGCAAATTATTGGTTTACATAGCACGTACCATTGTGGTGTAGGGAATTTTGCCAACACTCTCAAAGACCCATTTTCCACTCTCAAAAGTTCGGCTTCCAAAAAAAGTGTGTGGGAGAGAGAAAACAGCTCGATTTCTTGTTCGACCTGGCCTTATACCGGAAGCAAAAGAGCCCTAATGCACAGCCTGGTGCCCGGTAAACATTTTTCTTGTAATTTGTAGTCAGCTATTAGTCAGAGCAAAGGACGATAGAACCATTTAATCCAAGTCGTCTGCTTCCCGGCTTCTTCATTCAAGGTGTTTGTGTTCGCTTTCCGCTCGTGGTATTTCCATGAAAAGCGTCCGCTCTCTCGCCGATCTGCCCCGGTACCGTAATGTCCACCGAGTCGCCGCGCTGTGCGCCACCGACACACTTACGTCTGAGCCCGAGTGACAGAGCAGCAGTCTGACTGAGCACCGACAGTAAGTAGCCTGCACTCTGCTTACGCGCTCACCAGATCAGCTGTTGCTTCTGCTGAGGGGACGACGACTTGTCTTTTGCACGTTCGGGCTTTGCTGAAAAGAAGCTGCAAGTCCTCCTCGGTCCTCCTCCACCTGCTCCTCAGCGTTCAGAGAAAGTTGCGGAGAGAGCGGCGCCTAAAACAAAACTCACCATGTGGCAGCACGGATGTCGCAACAGCAAACAGACATCAGAGTTGGATCAGAGACTATAGCGGGACTTGGTGGGCAACGCTGGGACTCTAGGCTGAACGCAGTAACAAGGAGCAGAATTTTGTGTATCCCCGCGTGAGAGCCCGTGCAGCCAAATTTAAGTAGTCAAATGCTAAAAGTGATACACTGCGTGGCTGCACAAACGCACCAGCGAGAACGCGGGGTGTCCTGCGGCCGCGGCCGGAGAAGCGGAGCGGAGGGCTGGCTGGTGAATTATTAATAACCAGCGCGGTTCACAGTCTGTCGTGCTCAGTGAGTAACCAGGGCGGCAGCTGGGGGTTTAGAGGAATTAAATACGGGCTCAGAGGAAACCATGAACGCTGGGGATTAGTAGCTCTCACCGGCAACAGTGTGTGGGACAGCTCGGGGCCGATAGAGAGGGCGGGAGCGGGCGGAGGTTAGAGAGCGGTGGTCGAAGCAGCGGTGCCGGCAGGTTATGATAGATGTGCGTTTGACACGAAAGCTGCTGCCGCCGTTTTGATAACTCTGGCCTGAGTCTAAATTCATTGTAAAATATGACCTGCAGCTGGTGAGCAGCAACCTATATTTTAAAAGAAAATTCGCATGAATAATCACGAGACATTTAAAAAATACTCGTAGCTGGCTTATTTCCAGATTTAAAGATCACTGTCACCATAAGTTAATTTTTACACCAAGACAACAAATTCACCACAAGAATGAACTTTTGTTAGAAATTTTGAAACCCAGTTAAGGTGAATTTGAGTGGGTTAAAATGCTACAGCCAAGAGTTGATGTAATTCACATACAAAAAAACTGTGCTCAAATTTATATTATAGCATGCCTGTGGTGGAAATAATGTGAAAGGTTCCAGTGGCTTTCCCTCATTTTAAAGATGCATTTGCCATATTTCCCCATTTTACGCACAACCATCACCGCAAACTGCTGGACTGAAGACTCAGAAGTTCATATTCACAAACCACAGTCATATTCCGAGGGGAAAAATCTGTGTTTGGTTCAATTCAGGTGATACGTGAGTTTATGTTCTCACTCATGAATAAATGAGTCAGTTTGAGCAGGTAGCTTAGAACAAGCAGGTGCGCGACTTGCTGGTCTATGATCACCATATTTATTCACGGCAGATATCATACCGTAATATTCGAAATAAATTTGATCAGACACGCCTTCAACGCAGATTGTTCATGAATAAATTGCTTAAGTAACGTTTCGAACTTTTATGGGAAGCTCAGAATTTACCGGAAGTACACAACTGCAGACACGGGCATTTAACAGATGACCAGCGATGACGTGGGATTCAGCTTCATGACTTTTACAAAGATGAATAAAAAAAAGTATGAACTTCGTCAAATACAGGAAATTGTTCACAAAGAGAGAATGAGCTTCTGTTATTAAATGTTTAATTTAGTGACGCTTCAGACTTAATAGAGAACGTTTAATGTCAGTTTGAACTAAATATATATTAATACCAAAATCCTTAAAATACAACGTATATTATATTATGTGAATTCCATAACGCCAGTGTCCAATTCCAGCAATAAGGTCATCAAGTGACCAATCTCTTCTTTATTGTATTGAAAAACTACATACACTTGGAAATTTTTTTATGACACTTTTATCTTTATAACATTAAATACTTTCAGTGATGTAAGTCTAAACCAAAAAGATAAATATTTTTTCAACTGTTTATCGAAGAAATATTAAACACGATTACATCTGAATAATTATAGGCCTACAATTATTAAAATGGCTATATGAAAACATAGGTGGATAAACATAAAGGATTATAGTTTACTATTTTTACTATTACTATTTTGTGGATTTCTATATAGACTATAACTAAAAATGTTATTGTCACAAAATATGTTTAATACTCTGGATATTTTTTTAAGTTTTCTTGTAGCAATTTTATTACCAACGTTGTATCAGATTTCAGTTTTGTCCTAAACAGGAGATTACATATGGCTGATTAATTATTTAGGTGGTAAATATTAATGTGGGTGAGTGTGTGTGGCCTCCTAAATTGAGCGGCCTACAGGGGAGGTCTGCACCATGTAAATGTTTCGCCCCTTTGAGTGCAGCAATTTCTAATATTTGCATTTTATTAATCAGTTCACAGAGGCTAGAGAAACATAATACTGTTCACTTCAAAATGTAGATAAATCGTTCGAGGAGTCAAACCGCGGTGCACACGGCGACAAAACCTGGAGTTTAGTGACAAAAACGTTTACATCTTTACAGGTAAAATTAAAACTGGCACTTATTGTGAGTTCTACAAACTCAACGCAAATGGTTCTTTTAAACAGCTATTATTTTTAATTTGACTTAATATGTCTGATTTAAAACATCACTGCAGTGTATCTTACTTGGTAATGGGAACTAAGAATCCTCCATTACTTATCATTGTTTAATTTGCTTAGAGGCGTTTAACTTTAATGTTTCTTTATTTTAATACATTAAAACAAAAAAGAATAAAAAATCAGAAAGACTAAATATGCATTTGATGAAAATTTGACCAATAATCTCCAAACAGTGTTTTAGTCTATGTTTCAATGTTGGATGATCCCATCGTCCTGGAGTGTCTTCTAAACCTCCATAAACTGCTGGTTACGTGGAACATTAATCGCTGACTGTTTAAGACTAATTGGTAAGTTCGCCACCTTTATTCGACCACATCAATGACATCTTGATCTATTTCGTCTAACTGATAAATGAAAACCACACTGAATCCGTTGGAGGCTAAACTGTGGCCTGTACCTGCACGTATGACTCGCACGCACCGTCTCAGTGCGTTGCCACAGTCCCTCCTTACGCCTGTCTCCACTCTTCTCCCGCTCTCATACCGTTTCTCGTGGTTCATACAAACTCTGAAACAAAGGTCCCAGCAACGGGAATGCTGACCTTGGCACGGCCAGTGGAACAGACTGCTCACAGGCTTTCTCTCGCTTCTTTTTGGTTTGAATTAGGACGCATTTGACCCGCGCCAACTTCCGAAAGGTGCATCGGTTGTTAGAAGCAGCCTATGTTATGGCTTAGTCTGCTGGTTGTAGTGGTGTGAAGTGGCTAAAAAACGCAGCTGTGCAGTTTTTAAAGTCTGCGAAACAAAAAAGTAACCAGAATCAGGAGCGTTGTCACGGGTTAAAAAAAGAAACCTTCATGTGATGTCACATGTCCTAAAGTTCAACAAAATCTCTGCAGGCGTCAGGTAGAGATAGAAACACAAAGTTGAGTTACAGTCAAATACAAGTTGAAAGCAGCATTTATCCTACAGTACCTATATGAAAACTTAAAATATCCATATTTGTAAATTAAAATTTGAACAACAAAATATATAGAATATGTCAACCACAATAGACTCACGTGTGTAATTAACATATTTCAGAGTTTTATTATCATTCAATCATATTATTAAGTACACTATAATTGTATAGGACTTTGTTGATTTCTTGCAAAACAGGTCAAACATGTATTACTTAATATAAAGCATTTAATTATTAAAACAGTGTGTGAGGTGTTAAAATAAGCCCCAATGTTATATTAATGCCTTACAGTGCTTGTTTAATCACGTTCAATTATGTAAAAGGAGCAATTTTTTATTAAAGGAAATTTTTTGGTAGTGTGCTAGTATTTTTCTAGTGAATATGTTTGTGCTTTTACTTAATTACTATTTTGAATGCAGCAGTTTGCTTGCAGCAGGGAATGTTTGCACTGCAGCTTTACGGATTAAGAAAATAGTCTTTCTTCCTCCCCTGATTGTTGGGTAGGTGTCCAAAGTTTGAAATGTGCATCTTTAAAACGTTTTTCAAAAGTGTAATTAAGTTAAAATATGAATGAATAGTGTAAGTTACATACTGACATTATTAATGATAAATAAACAATCAAAGACAGACATATAGACAGATAGACAACAATATTACCCTCATTGTTGGGTTGATGAGACAAAGGCAGCTCTGACATTTGCTGCTTTCATAGGAACAAATGACTGCAATGAATAAAGTTTGACTTGACATTATGAAACTGCTCTGAACCTGTGCAGAACATTACAAAAATATAAAATAAGCTACATGGCTACATTTAAAATATACCAATTTCTTAAATTTTACAGTGAGCTAAGTAATTGAGTTCTTAAGCTTTAAATAATCACAACCTGGACAAAGGAATGTCTAGAGAGAAGTTGCAGCTTTGATAGTGAAATAGATCATTATATAGATCCCTTCACCAACATGGCTTTTGAAGTTCAAATAAACAGCTTATAGACAGATCCATCTGTGAAGAAATGCAGTCCTAAAGGGCCTTTGAAATAGAGGTTAGGACTTAATTAGCACACAGTACTTAATTACAAAAAGACCCTTGAGAAAGTGTGTTAAGCGCATTGTACATCAAGGTGGGAAAACGCTGTTGAGTGGTATTAGATTTGCAGTCATTCACCTCCAATTTATACATGTTTACTGATTTTAGAACAAAGAGCTTTTGGAAAGATCTGGCTTTTGATTGTAGCTCATATACAGATTTGGGTATGCAGGTCATTTCTTTGAATAGTTTTCTATCTGCATGTTAAAGGGGACCCAGATGTACCATTTAACTCACCTAAATCCAGCTTTTCAGTGCAGTGCAGGTTTCACTCATTTGCATTAGCATAAGGTAGCATAGCTGCTAACACTATGCTCATCCACCTGCAGGCTGAGTGAGATCAACAACAACTGATGGAGGTGATTGGTGGAGCCCCCGGCTCTTCAAGCGTCTGAGTGGCAAAGCAGACAATCTGATTCAGATCAGTGTGTTTGCTTGTTTGTGTGGATGTGTGGATGGATCTCTTAGGGTACCCCACACTCCCTGTCTTATCAGACAGCTCCACGGCACTGCTAGAGGAGTGCTGCTCTCAAGAGGGCAGGGCTACCAGCACGCTGCTTATCTTCTACCAGCAAGGAGGGTTTATAGGTCTGATTAACTCCCTGTTTGCATAGAAGAGAAGTGAGTTTTATTATGCACCACTTACTAATGTGTGTGTGTGTTTGTGTACACAGCGAGTGTGAGAAGTGTGTTTACTCAACTGCAGTGAACGGTTGGTGGACCATGCACACAACCTCTTGTTACCTCATTGAGTCAGAGTGCTTCAGAAGCTCAGAAGTATCCAAGCAAGGCACTACTGTAACCACATGGCACCCTTCAAAAGCTCCCATAACAATCCAGTGATCAAGAAACAAAAATCATCACAATCATCATAAATCTAAATTGCACCATTTGTCAAGATGATGACTAGAGCAAACACTCCTCCCAAGCGGAGCAGGCCTCAGTGATATGATTTGCTCTGGTTCAGGTCCAGCCAGCATCACCAGAGAGTGTTGTTGTTTGAGGGAAGGGATGGAATCTCAGGGAGAATGAAGAGCATGGTCACCCCACCACCACCTTCAACAACCCCCCCCCCCCCCCCTTACACACACACATACACACACAGGAGAAAGCAGGGCTGCTATAATCTGCTTTCCTGGCGCTCCATAAAAGACACAGGAAACGCCACCAGAGCCTTGCTCCGCTTAGATTCGCTGCCCCTCACCCCAACTCTCTATCTCCTATCTGCTGTCTTCTCACTCCCTTCTACAAAATATTTTAGTCTTCTGTCCCAAAATTTCAGTACCCACTTCCCTTTTCTCAACCCCCTCCTCTCCTCTCGCTGCGTGTCCTCTTTCACACATCTAAAGGGGGTGACATTTTATAGAATCCTGCCATTTAAACCTCTGCCCCCCACCTCCTCCTTCTGCCTCCATTTCCCATACTCCTCCATCACCTGCTGACTTCTCCTTAAATGCATTCCTTGTTTCCTTCTTCCCTCCATCCTCACCCACCCTCCCTTTTCCAAATGGGTGGAGCCTCTTTCGTTGTGCCATTTTCTGTTTGGTGGTACATCCAAGCGGAAATGAATATTCATGAATAATACACTCCACAACCCCCCCCCCCCCCCCCCCCCCCCCCCAAAAAAAAAAAAAAACCCCACCCCCACACGGGCCTGTAGTCGATGGCAACACTTGGTAGTGGCACATGGCGAAACAGCTGTTGCAAACCAAGCCAGGCATCTGTGCAGTGGGAGAGTACGGAGAAAAAAGAGAGATTGGACGAGAGAAAACAAGTAAGAGACAGTGTTAGACACAAATAAAAAGGACAGAAATAAAGAGGCAGAGTGGGAAAAGAGGAGCAGCGATTAATGTAGAGACAGAATAGAAGAGAATGGACAGTCGTTCGGGGGGCATCTGGGCATAGGCGAGCCAGACAGACAGAAGGAATGGGGTGGTGGCAGGGTCATTTGGGTAAAAGGAAGGGAACGAGCCAGATGGAGGGAAACGGGCATCAATGGGAGGGTCTGTCTGTCTGGAGATGGAGAAAGACAGAGTGAGGATGGCAGAGGGAGAGACAGTGATACAGGAACGGGACTTTTGAACTTAAAACCAACCTGGAAAGAGACAGAGGTGAGCTGACAAAAAGGTGTCACACACTTGTTTGTGAAGAAGCACAGCACACACAGACAGACGACCATTCAAACACCCACGGGCAATTTAGAAGCAGAGAGCCTGTAGAGGACAGAACAAAACAGAACTCCACACAACACTCCCCTGGAATGGAACCCAGAACCTTTTTGCTGTGAGGCAACAGTGCTACCCACTGCACAACCATGCCACCCCTTTGAACTGAATAAAAATAAAATAGTAAATTGCTGGAGTGCTATTTTGATGGTATCAGTTTTATAGATTCTCGCAGCTCGTCATTATCTTTGTCTCTAAACCAAATCCTTCCTGACACCACCAGGCAATGTGTATCATGGAGCTGAGATGCTGCAAACCCACAGACAGGGGGAATGCTCTTCTGACGGCCATGCCCAGCCTGTGCCCCTCTATTTGCTCCCGTAGCTCCCTGTAACCCCACCACCCCTCCTCCTAGCTCTCCATCTCCTGCATCCCTGCATGGGGCCCCAGTGCTGGCTGCCATCCTCCCTTACTCCCCCCCAGTCTCTCTCGCTCTTTGCGTATCCTCCTCATCCCACCCTCTGCCACTAGCTGCCCCCCCTTCCCACCCAAACAGAGGGTCTAGCTCTGCCCTACATAGCAGCGAGCGCAGCAGGCTGGCGCTGAGAGAAACCCTCGGGTTTACAAACTGTGTCAGGCCTCGAGACACCTCTGTGATCAACACCACTCACCACATGAGGGGAAATAATAAAGCATGTGTTACCAAGAGATTGATGTGATTGATGCTGTCAATATGTGAAAGCTGGAATAAATAAGCTGTTTGATCTGATCCAAACACTGCATGGTCACAAGAAGAGCTGAAGGTCAAAAGCACAGACAACAGCAAAAGCAGAAATAACAGCATTAACTTCAGCCATTAAGGTGAAGTTAATGCTGTTCCAAATGGCAGCCTCACGAGTGTAGTGTAACACACTGCTGACTAAAATGAAATTATTTTTGCTAGTATAAAAAAAGTGTTTATGTTTCCTCAAAAGTGTATCATGGCCTTAATAAAATTCTGAATCCCTTCCTCCAGTGGCCAAAAACGTTTTAATTAAAAGCTCAGATCCTTTGGGTTAAGCCCTAGATGTCTTTGATGGAATCAGTCACCCAAATTATCTTGTGATTAGATTCAGGAAGGAAACTCTAAGTACATTTTCGGAAAGTATTTCGGAAAGTACAAAAATTGGTAGAATTTGTAATTATGTCCCAGAGACTTATCAAAAATTACATACATTTCACAATTTTATTTTACAAGACATCAATTTTGGGTATTCTTTAGCCGTGGGCACAAAACAAAGTGTTTGTGCATTTAGCAATTTGCTGAACACAATTGTTTTAGATGTACGCTTCAAAACTAACATGCACATTTACACATTTAACATTATGGCACATTCTACATCAGGGTGATGTTCAGAACCAAGATTCCAACACAGAATAGAGAGCTGGGACAAAAACCATGACAGAGACAGATGAAGCAATCAATACAGAATGGAGAGACAGGGTTGTGTCCATCCTACCATCCACCATGCCCTGGCAGAGAAGTCATAACACAGCTGCCACCTGAGCCTGGGGTCACTCTGCCTCTCCCACGCCATTCCACACACTGCCACGCCAGAGTCCTCTTCCTGGGACTGCTGATTCGTGTTTTGAGGGCAAAACACGAATAGAGTCACCAATCAGGAGCTATCTGTTACCAGGATGCTGCTTCGGCGTGAGTGATAGAGAGGGTGTGTATGTATGGGTTTATCTGTATCTATGCCTCTGTGTGTGGTTTTGGAGGGAGCAGGGACACAGACACAGAAATGCCACGCAGCCCTCTCCAAGCATCTGTGCATCTCACGTCGGCAGTCCAGCTTATTCTGCTGCCATGTGGAGACGGAGCCGACGACTCTGCACCACACGCTGAGATCCGTGCCCATGCAGCACATCGCACATGTGTGTGGCACGCTTACATTTCCACCCCATGAACAGTCCAAACATTTTTTTACAAGTCACATGGTCAAGTGAGAAACAATCATTTCTGTCTGCTCTGGTCTGTACTGATATACATGTTCCAGAAGGCCCTGGGCCAAGCTCAGATGTCTGAGCCAGGCTACTGCAGGGCTTTCATTGGGCTCTGCAGGTCACAACCAAAAACAATGCGTGTGATGTAATATTAACTTTTATTTTTCCTCTTGTGCTTCTTTACCTCAGTTAAACTCCCTGTCAGCCACATTTCAATGTCTAATAAACCTCCAGTGGCCTAAACCAGACATGTACTGGCCAAATAAATAGAATTAATTGATTCATAGGATATCAGAAACATTCTACATTTATTATCACATCACTTATTGCTCATGTATCGTTTTGGTTCTATTATGTTGGCAAAACATCTTTACAAGTCTCTTTTCAATGCACATAAATGGCACATAAAACAATAAATAGTGCAACATATAAATTAATAATAATCATGTTTATTTGGAATAGTTATTGTAGCCTCAGAGTTCGATGACAAAGTAATATATGTTTGACTTCTCTTTGCTTTCCTCGAGGTAAAACAACTATTTATGTTTAGCTTTAAAAAAACTCTCCAGGTAACATCGTCTAGGGATGATCAAGCCAGGTAGTATTAGTAAAAATACAAAATCCAGAGTAGGATGTCCCCTGTGACCCATAAATGACTTATAATCTGTATGTTTTTATGAGATTGTTAATACTATTATATGTGCGAATAGTTTGTGGCTGCTTGGGATAGAAGCCGTTCTCTCTCCAAAGGCTCAGAAGAAGAGAAAAAATTGTAGGGGATGATTAATGGAAAAAAAATCCAAGTTCTGCTGCACTCATTTATATTCGTTTTCGATGATCACAGTCATTTACAAAAAACTTCCAAGGAGAAGTCAGTTTTTAATGGAACTGCCAACAATTAAAAATGCTAGACATTGATATCCAAATGAACTTTCCACATGGCTATGACACAAATTTAATCTAATGCAAATTTGCAAAAAAGGTTTATATTCACATGCTTTGATGTCAGAGTTTGCAAAACAATATGAATCTTAAAGATAATTGCTAACTAAACTGGTAACTGCATGTAGGGCAGTGCTAAGTACAGTACCCATCTACTGTAAACGTATCTAATGTTAATATTCAGGTAAAGTACAAATACCTCATGCATTGGCCAATGTTCAGCAGTTACATTCCACTGCTGCCACATGAGGCTCGAACTTCAGTCAATCACATTTGGCTTTCTGCAATTTTTATTTACAGCCTTGTTACTTTGACAGTTGTCAGATGTTCGTATTTTGTCACTGCCTTTTATGTTTTATAGATACTTTGAATCACACTGTTGTTGAAAACAAATCAATGTGCCTTGTTATCAAAATAATTGAAGGAAATACTGAATCTGTGCCAATTCACATCATGTAATTACTCGAGCCAGCACATCGTGAGTGGAGATGTTTATCCGCCCTAAACTTAGACCTGAAAAAAATATGTGTAAGACGTGTAAATCCATTTTAATTTGTGTAAAATCTTAATGACACATTTGACTTTATTGCATTCTTACACTAAGTGACATGCCTATTAATGTACAGTGGTATCAGGATCGCTGAATGAGGTGCAGATGTCCCCAAAATATATCAGTACACAGAGAAAAGAAGTAGGTAGCTACCACAGTCAGGAGGTTCCACATCACCTTTTATGAGTTAGGGTCGAATGCTGAAAGTGCAAACGTTAAAAGTGCCAAGTGGGGCTTTTGGAAAAAAATTCAAATGTAAAAGACAATGTTCAGTTGTTACAGTATAATATTACTATAATTATATTAGTTATTAAAAATTAGGCTGTGTAACTATTTAAAACAACTTCATATTTTAATAATTTCAATAATTTAAATATTTAAAAGAGTATTTTATTTTAAATAACATGAAGAACTTGAAGCTGTCACCACTGAAATGATTTTGCATTAAACTCGACACAAGAAGAGAACAATAGTATCAATTATTAATAATGAGTAATAAGTTGTCATGATACAAAAAGTTCTTCTAGTACTGTTTGAGCTCAGTTCGCTAAAAAGAAAACCAAGCGAGCAACTTTTGGCTGTTCACTTCTCGGGCCATGAGGCTCCACACTGTGTGCATGCAGGGTGGAGGAAATCTGTTGCTGATGAGCAGAATAAAAACAAACGAAAGTAATTTTCTTTAGCGGTATAAACAGTTAGTCATTTCACATGAGGACGACATTATTGTGGATTTTATTTAGTAATGCCTGTTATAAAGAATAAAACGAAATGTCTAAGAGTGAACATGGGTTTGCCCTTTTGTTTGGAGTGGTGTTCTCATTCTAGTGGAACCTTGGGTTTTATCTGATCAACTTTACCTATTTGATCAGTCAGCCTGTCGTTGCTCGTGCACTCGCCAGCATGTGATGCTCTTTTTTATTTGCGTTCCTGTGCTTTCATATCTGTCTGTCCGCTTTGTGTTTACCTGCCAGAATGTCTCATTTTGTCTAAGTGCGGTTCTGCATCC